>NW_022610453.1:0-18666 GCF_000309985.2 Brassica rapa
GTCCTGCTTCCGACTTATAATGTCTTCAGAATAATATTTTACTGATACGAAGATATTCTGAGAAATTCGCGATGAAGAAACGTCAATCTTCAAAACGTCGAGCTTCTAAACCGTCGTGCTCAAAAATGTGATTCTCCAAAATGCCGTCTGATCAATCTAAGACATTTCTAACAATGGTCAGAGCAGCTTATCTCAACTCATGCTTCACTCACCGATCCTTCTTCGAACTTCTCGTACTTCAAATTTCCCGATCGATCTGTATTGCCCGCGACTCAAATCACCCCAAAGTACTCGACCATTCTCTCTCTCTTTTCTTTTTTTTTTTTTCTTTTTTTTTTTTAAGGGTTCTACACCGTCGGTCGCTATGTATTGAGTGATGACTCTCAGTCGGTCGCTACGTATTGAGCGACCAGGACACTCAGTCGGTCGCTACGTATTGAGCGACCAAGACACTCCGTCGGTCACTACGTATTGAGTGACGAAGACTCTCAGTCGGTCGCTACGTATTGAGTGACCAAGACACTCGGTCGGTCGCTACGTATTGAGCGACCTAGCCACTTGATCGGTCTCTACGTATTGAGCGACCAAGCCACTCGGTCGTTCGCTACGTATTGAGCGACCAAGCCACTCTGTCAGTCGCTACGTATTGAGCAACCAAGCCACTCGGTCGGTCACTACGTATCGAGCGACCTAGCCACTCGGTCGGTCGCTACGTAGTGACCAACCTGCGAACGAGTCGATCGCTATTATTTTTTCGGAAAAACTTTCGTAAAACTAAAATAAGCAACATTTGACAACCTTCAAAATTCTAACAACAATCATAGAAAAAGAATCTCTGATAAGGGAAGCGATGGAGCAAAATCCGAGAATCAGAATTCGCCCATCCGCCTCTCTCCACGATCTCCCAATCCTTCCTCTCACAACTCGATTTTTTCGACGATATGCTCATTCATTTTCGTAAATCCAATGATATTAAGATCGAAACATGGATCACGAAAATCGAGAAAATTGGTAGCTGCCTAAACGCGGCCAGGAAAGCATAGATATCCAGGAAGAATCAATATTCTTGCTATTCGAAATGAGCAGACAGACATGAAAAGAGTAAGGGCAAATGAGCAAGCAAAACAGAGAGGAGGCTAACCCAGATCTACGAGAGAACTAAGGTATTCCCGACTTGAAATCAGGCTTGGAATTTCGTAGAAAATTACTAAGAAATAGAAACGCCTAAGAGACTGCCGTAGAACTTTAGGGAACTTAAAACCTAGGTGGATAGTCTAGCGAAATAAGTCTTAGGCGATTTTTCCTGTCTCGGTATATTGTTCCATAATTGTTCATCCAGATCTTGCAAACCGATCTAAACTCTCCGAAAGTCGAGAAACGATCGCCACGCATATCATGCTCTCTTCCTAAAGAGAGAAAAAGTTAGAGACATGAACGTCGTCTTAAAACCGATTCGTTTCTGGCAATTTCTCGGAACCGACATATCCCAAGTCGTCAACGTGGAAACAACCAAATCACAGTCCAAGCGTCGTCTATAAATCGCCCCGAATTATCGATCATTCCAAACATCAGAAGAGGAAACGTACACAACCCTTCAAAGTATCGGTTCAACCGTTTTCTTTCGTAAAAAAAAAAAGGGGGAGTAGGTACGTATACTATACTCGTATACTCCCAAACTTCAAAAAAACTTCTGCAAATCGTCAAGAATAGGCAAACGACAATCTTAATATTCGTCTAAACGCTAGCAACATATCCAGACGATCATGAACATAATCTCAAAACTATACATCATTTCTTATCGCAATCATGCGTACAGAAAACTTGTACCAATATCAAACTGAAACTCGACGATTAGCCAAAGTATTGAAACCTTTTTCGGCTTCAGAAAGCCAGTTTCGTTTTAAAAATTTCTACGAGAAATCTTCAATCACCAAAGCATTTCTTTCAGTTTCCGTTGTACCAAGTAAGCTACGGAAAAGCATCGAAAACATTTGCGACAAAGAAAACTCGAGAATATATGTAGCATCGTGCACGTTAAAAGGATCACTTTCCTCTCGATGGTTAGCTAGAACCACTTCTGGTTGACCAATTCGTTCAAGAAACGAATGTGTCATGAGAATCCTCTCGAAAAACCTATGAAAAGCGTTCCGCGACTAGATCGTATTGAAATAAACTTCGGTAATACTCCATGGGTAACTCCAAGCAACTTTCATCTAAGATCAAAATCACAGCGGGAACGTTTCTCGTAGAACCCGCAGAAACAATGCTACTTTGACATATGTTTACATATCACTGATTTACAACCTTCGTAAAATCGGTTATATGATATGATAAATTATCGTGTAGCCCACAGTCGGAAATCATATGATAAATTCTTCGTAACGAAACTAAGTCCTAACAACCAAACGGTTAACGGAAAATCTAAACTTTTCGAAAATTGACCAAGTTCAATACGCTCCACAATTCACTTTAAGCCCGCAACGTTTTAACCATAATACGCGGCATGTAAGGAAAAATTCGTAACAAAGCTTCTAGAGCTATACGAAACATCCTAAAAAATGCACGAAATACATCTCGGAAGGCCAACTCTTCACAAAGAACCATGAAGGAAAACGCTTGTTCCCATGGACAAATTTACACGACACCTCAGTCATAATTCCTCGATCGCAAATAAAGCTATTAGCATCCGAGCAGGAACAACAATTTTTGGCTGCGAACATTCATAGTCAAACCAGAACGTTTCTCAAACACAGGGCTAATACTAAACCCTCGCAACATCGCGAAATATCTTCAAAGCCCGCGAACATTTCAAGCACGAAACGTGGCATACGAAAGAATAACAAATCTTCAGCATCGCGAGACGTCGCGGACGCCTGAAGATTAGTTCTTCGACGAAATTTCCTTCCTCGATAAAAACACCTTCATGGAAGACCAGACAGTCATACACACTAACATCTTCTCAAAACATATTCTTCGCGAAGACTCAAAATAGTAATTTTTACCATTAAGTTTGTTGCTGATCACAACAAACTCTTAAACGTCCTAAACAGACTTAGCCATCTCGTAGAAGATGACTCTCTTACATCCGACACAAGGATAATAGCGCTATAAAAGAAATCCGAAATTTTGGTCTAGCACTTCCGGTTTCCGGAGAGATGCTCGATTCGTATCAAACAAGTCGTATAAGCCGAGAACCTATCGCGGACTTTAAATCGATACGAATCAGGAAGAAATCGCAACAGGAAAAACGATAGCCGGCCAGTCACCGCACAATCCTTAAACCGAAAGTAAACCTAGGTCTTGCCCTAAACCCAGCGCACTGGTCTCTAACATCTCTAGGCATAGTATCAAACACCCTGATACGAGATCCCAAAATTTGTCTCTTTGCCAATATTCGAACGTCTTCAGAAAAATCCCGCAAGTTTACACACTGCGGAAAACTCTCGAAACAGATTATGGATATGGCAATACACACAGAGTTAGATTACGAGACGACAACTCGTAGTCTTCCCTCTACACCCATACAAAATGCCATCGGCAGCAACACGCCTTATAACCGCTACATAAAAACTAGACCATAAAGGTCCTACTGGAAAACTAGTCATAAGAACCTTAAACTCCAAGACGAACTACGAAAGGCTTGATCCCTTCAACAAGGGTACGTAGGCAGCCGTTATAAGGCGCAGCCCCAATCTTATCGCGCTTTCTACTTTTAGGAGAGCGAGAAGATCACTTACCACAGACCTTTTCAACCATTAATTCCGCCTAACTCACCTAGCTTGCCAAGCCACTCGCTAGAACCTCACGCTAGAAGCTCATGGTTCTAACGAGCTGGGGGCTAACTGTTGGGGTCAAAATCGGTCACGACGGAATCAATGTCTGAAAGTCCGTAAAAATCAGCATAAACGTTTTTACGAAAAGTAATCTTCGTAAAGATATCTTTACGAAGAGCCTTGCAGTAAAATATCGTCCAAATCTCAATCGAACCACTAAATACCGATTGTCCGAAGGCAACGGACATGTATCCAAATCGGCCGCGGACAAACTCGAGTATGGAAATCAGACCGCGGACAAGCCAAGCTCCATCGATACGCGGCGACCAAGCATGCACACGGCTCGGTCGCTACGTAGCGACCGAGCGTCAGTCCCGCTCGGTCGCTACGTAGCGACCAAGCTCGAGCCAAGCTCGGTCGCTACGTAGCGACCGAGCATCCGTCTCGCTCGGTCGCTACGTAGCGACCGAGCCCGAGCCAAGCTCGGTCGCTACGTAGCGACCGAGCGTCCGTCTCGCTCGGTCGCTACGTAGCGACCGAGCCTGAGCCAAGCTCGGTCGCTACGTAGCGACCGAGCGTCCGTCTCGCTCGGTCGCTACGTAGCGACCGAGTCCGAGCCAAGCTCGGTCGCTACGTAGCGACCGAGTCCGAGCCAAGCTCGGTCGCTACGTAGCGACCGAGCGTCCGTCTCGCTCGGTCGCTACGTAGCGACCGAGCCTGAGCCAAGCTCGGTCGCTACGTAGCGACCGAGCGTCCGTCTCGCTCGGTCGCTACGTAGCGACCGAGCCCGGGCCAAGCTCGGTCGCTACGTAGCGACCGAGCGTCCGTCTCGCTCGGTCGCTACATAGCGACCGAGCGTCCGTCTCGCTCGGTCGCTACGTAGCGACCGAGCCTGAGCCAAGCTCGGTCGCTACGTAGCGACCGAGCGTCCGTCCCGCTCGGTCGCTACGTAGCGACCGAGCTCAGCCAAGCTCGGTCGCTACATAGCGACCGAGCGATCATCCCGCTCGGCGTACGCTAGTAGCAACCGAGCTCAGCCAAGCTCGGTCGCTACATAGCGACCGAGCGATCGTCCCGCTCGGTCGCTATGTAGCGACCGAGCTCGAGCCAAAGCTCGGTCGCTACGTAGAGACCGAGCGATCGTCCCGCTCGGTCGCTACGTAGCGACCGAGCGATCGTCCCGCTCAGTCGTACGTAGCGACCGAGCTCGAGCCAAAGCTCGGTCGCTACGTAGCGACCGAGCACTCATCTCGCTCGGTCGCTACGTAGCGACCGGGCTCGAGCCAAAGTTCGGTCGCTGTGTAGCGATTGAACCTTTCCGAACATCGATACGACACCAGTCCTTGCATTCTCGTCAAACCTTCGAATGCTATCTCCCGAAGACTGTAGCAAGCTCAGTCCATGTTTCCCGCTATTCTAATTCATCGATCAAACTTCGCGGATTAGAAACCGCGGAAAACTCGTAGTAAACGTGTCGAGTCGGAAGACGGCCCAAAGGGACCTAAAACACGACTCGAGGCCCATCCTACGATTTTTCCTAACCAAAAGCCCGTGAACCACAGCATGGTTCACGCTTGGCCCACGAGGAAGGATAAATGTCAAGTTTCCGCGGATAAATACGGAAGTTTTGAAGATAATTGTGAAGATCGGGAAAAATGGAATATCTCCATTTTTATGCTATGACGGCTTAAGGGCAGAAGAGTAAAAGCGTAAACCGACCTTGGAGCTAGTATATAAGGAGTCCTAGGCGAGGAGCAAGGGAAGAGAACTTTTTTCAGAGCAAACTTAGCACTTAGAGCAATTTAGGCAATTTTCCGTTTTTGTTATTTCGAGCTGCGACTCAATTAGGTTTAGCCGTTTTAGGGTTGCTAGAACTAGGAATCTCGCCGACAGCTCTCGAGCCCAGGCTTATACCTTGTTGTAACGCTCATACGCAGATTCGGAATAAGATCTACTTTGCTCTCTTTTCGACTTCTTATCTTTATCGTTGTTATTCTCGTGTTCTGATTGCTTGACGTGTGGTAATTAACAGATATCCGGGTCCTCTGGGAAACTAGGGTTTTCTTAGTTTCCTTATTTAAACGGAAATCGACAGTGCGAATTTCGGTTCCCACATCCTTAACCAGACCGAGTGAGTTCATAACTTGCCCTCCGGCCGCACTCACTCATTCAGGACCATCCCATGTTCCATACTGGAACAAACCTTTTCCAATCATTTATGGACTCACAACACTATGTGCAGTTCCAGTATCGAAAAGTACGTGTGTTTCCACACCATCGATCATTAAGTACTTAGATGAGTAGGATCTCGGTTTGATCACACATATGGAAAATGTCCCATACCATTCTCCAAAGCATCACACATCTGTGAACGTCCCATACCATTCACAAAAGTGTTTATAGTATACCTCAATCCTCATCATACTAAGATACTTAACATCGTGTTTCCAATTCCTATTGGAATTGATCCATTCCATTCACTCAATCTTAAGGAATCCTACCTTGACTTACACTGAGTCCAAGCTGATCCATCTGATCACAAGCCCACTCATGTACTAGCCATGTAGCGTCTCCCTAGGCTAACATGAACATTGCATATGCTCACTTGTTTAGAACGGCCACCAAGGGATAACATTTACCTCCAAGAGAGTGCTGCATGTTTCTTTCAACCAAAGCCACTCTCTGGTCCATGTTACTTCCTTTGTCCAGGTCGTCCATACAAAGATCTTGCATTGCGTCCATCATCCAATCCGTCTATTATTCCCAAATAACTAGATAAACTAACCTTTATGTTTTCAGGCTCTTGCCGTGGAATAGTGTATCTTGGCTAAGCCGGCTTATCTTGGAACTTCCCCGTTCACAAGCATGAAACCAATCTTACATCAACTCTCGCTTGGCTCACCACAGCTAAGGTTCCAAGTCATCATAGTTTTCAGAAATAATTTCGGTTTGGAACTCAACATCCTTGAGCACTGTCCGTAACTGGATCAAGCATGCTCTGATACCAACTTGTAAGACCCGATCCCGGCCGACTAGGCCGCGGTCGATGCCTCACGTCGCTCAGTCCATACCCAGACCGAACCTCTAAAAATTTTGCCCTTTATTTAAAATATCGCCCATTGGTGAGGGCTAACTCAGATCCTAGCTCAAGACTACCTTAGTCATTCCCTAGCTAGATCCTTTCAACTTATGCACAGTGGAATAGTATCTACTTAACCATTGGTCTATAACCAATATAATACTTGTCTGGTCGAATCACCTCGGCTAATGGTTAGTATACTCAACTACCAGCTAGCTCCAAGGTCAATCCCGAACCCAAATCAAGGCATACAAATCTGAGGTTCCATTCCCCTAACCATTCTATCTAGATCTATGCAACATTGCTAGATCATACCTTTGCCACACCCACGGAGCTTGTTAGTTCATCGGCCCAACTACTCTAGCTGAATGAACTCATAAACCAGCTGATCGAGCTGTCACACTCGAACTGAGCTAGGACCGAGCTATGGCCAGCTGCCATATACTGCGTCCAGCTCCTTTACACACACAAAACAACTCCCTTAGGTACTTAGTCATTCAGCCAACCATCCCCACAGACATAAGTAACCCTTGAGAAGTCTTCAAACAACTAAGGACATGCATCTGGCCCTTACCGGCTCATGCACTGTCCCACATCCTTTTGCCTTATAAACTTATGATACCAAGTCCAGCTCATGGACTAACAATACCCATCAGATCCTGAGTCAATCAACCAACCACCCCACATGACTCAGAACTTATGAGTCTTCATACTTCCTAATCAGTCATGGAACCATGTCCCACTGAACCTGATTAGTGTTGCTCTTACCACCGGTGCATCCTTCGACCAATCAGATCAGACACCTTGATCTATCATCCAAGGATCAGGTCGTCCATCCTTGCCCATGATCAGATCACACACGGCCTGCCTTACCAACACCAAGGTTGATAACAAGCAATTCCTTATGATCAATATCATAAGTGACAATATGTTCCAGCACACAAACATATGATCAGATATCCTAACACAAGGATCTGACCCCAATATGCCCTCAGGTGCAATTTCGACCCCAAGCAAACCTGCTCCAAAAATCAATTAAAATTCATGACAGTTCATGATAAATCATAACTAAGAGAATGGTCCAATCAGATTTCCCAGAACCGGCCTCCATCCCATAGATCTCGGCCAAGATCAGCCGAACCGGCCCAAGGGACCATCTCTAAATTTATCAGATAAAAATCCCCAAATACCATGATAATTCACCACTAAGAGGATTCCAAAGTCAGATCGCCATAAATCCATCAGGAAGTAGGAGATCCAGACTTAGCTGCCAAACCAAGGCCATGGAGGGTTCTTCTGAACCGGCCAAGCCATGGTTCAGTGCTACTATGTCTAATCATCAATCTCAATCATAAGAAGAAGGAATAATATGATTAATAATTATAAAACAGAGTAAGGTGTAACTGCAGGACCAGATCTGCCCATAGTGTACCAGACTATGTCAAATGGTCTGCAGTCCCCACCTGTTACCTCATCAGGGGCGTCCATGCTCCTCCTAGCAAGCCTTCATCAAACCATTATCACATACTCCAGTATTGATAAGATCTAACCATGGTTCGTGCCCATCCCTCCTTCCATGGAACTTCCATGAAACCAGTTTCTATACTGCATCCATCTTCAAGGCTGTTCATGCCTTTGAGAGTGGAGTCAAGCCTTCCCCCTTCTCTCTTAACCAATTGCGTGTGTTCCCAAGACACAGAGGAAGCCTTAGACATGATCATCCATGATCAATCACCATCCAAAGGTCGTGCATCACTTCCCTCTTTGTTTCCCATGAAACTGCTTTCCACACCAATCTCCCTTTAAGGCAGCATTGGCCCTTGGGAATGGATTCCGGCCAACTCCCTCCTTTCCTCACCATGTGCGTGTGTTCACAGGCTCCAGATAAGGTTTTGGGTGTTGTTAACAATGATCAAAACCGTTCAGAGGGTTGTTCTCAACTTTCCCCTTGATCTGCCCCAAAACTGTCTCTTTATGGCCTTCACACCACCATGGGTCTTGGATTGGGAATCCGACCAACTCTCTGTATTTTTTCTCTGGATTCTTTGGGTTTCAGGGTGTAGAAGGAAGCCCTGGCGTGCCTGAAAAGGCACGGACTTGCCTTCCTTATATAGGAGAAGGGGTGGTTACTTCTTAACCATTGCATCCCTTCGGTATCATTTCTGGCCATTGATTATATCAATGGTACAGATTGCACCCTTTCGCTTATGGCAGTTACCACACGCCCTGGAACTGCCAAACCACTCCTGGACAAGTCCAAACAAGGCCCAGACTGATTGCCCACGCCCATGACCCAACCACAAGAGCCCTCCAGCCCATTGGTACACATGGGTCATCCACATGGCCTGGTCACTGTCCCGACCCGAACCAACTGCCCAAGACTCGAACACTCAGTCCAGATGAGTTGAGCTGATCCCCAGCTGATACAGCTGAGTTAGCTAGACCATCCAGCTCAGGGAGCTGACCTACACTTCAGTGAGCTACACCGAGCTGCACTACACTTCACCTAGCTGGTCGAGCTTGCTTACTGCATCGCCCAGCTGTTATACACTGTGTCCAGCTTGCTTCCTTTATCTTCTTCAATCCTTCTAAGTCCCTTGGTCAATTTCCAGACCTAGACTTAGTTTTCCCATGATCCATTCTGATCACTCACTTCATCGAGCTTCACATGGATCTTGTCCAGCTACCAGCTCGCTTGTCCAGCTCCTTTGAGCTTGTCTCCTTCTTGGATTAGCTATGCCTTAGCTCCCTGATGCCCTTAACCTTACCTTCAGGCCATGATATACTTGTCTTTAGGTCATATGACCTGAATGGTGCGTTTCCTCGCACCGCAGTCCGTCCGGACGATCCTATCCAGGATCGGGGACATGACATCCATGTCTGTCCATCAGTTCACATATCAGCACAATGGTTCTTGGACTCTGCACGATGGCCCTTCCTGTGGACTCTTTGGGTGATTTTGGCCCATGTGGGCTGTCTATTCAATACACACAGGACGTCCGTGGGTGTCCGCCAGCACACACAGGACATTCGTGGCTGTCCGTCAGCACACACAGGACGTCCGTGGCTGTCCGTGTGTGTCCATGTGTGCCTGTGGGTGTCCGCCAGCACACACAGGACGTTCTTGGCTATCAGTGGCTGTCCGTCAGCACAGACAGGACGTCCATCTGTGTCTGTCAGTACACACAGGACGTCCGTGTGTGTCTGCGTGTGTCCGTCAGCACACACAGGACGTATGTGGCTGTCCATCAGTACACATATCAGCACGTTGGTCCTTGGACTCAGCACGCTGGCCCTTACGTGGACTGTTCGGGTGATTTTGGCCCACGTGGGCTGTCTGTGGCTGTCCGTCAGCACACATAGGACGTCTGTGACTGTCCGTGTGTGTCTGTGTGTGTCCTTCAGCACACACAGGACGTCCGTGGCTGTCCATGTGTGTCCGTGTGTGTCCGTCAGCACACATAGGACGTCCGTGGCTGTCCATCAGTACACATATCATCACTTTTGTACTTGGACTCAGCACCCTGGCCCTTCCCGTGGACTGTTTGGGTGATTTTGGCCCACGTGGGCTGTCAATTCAGTAGACAAAGGACGTCCGTGGGTGTCCGCCAGCACACACAGGAAGTCCATGGGTGTTCGTGGCTATCCGTCAGCACACACAGGACGCCCATGGCTATCCATCAGTACAGATATCAGCACGCTGGCCCTTCCCGTGGACTGTTCGGGTGATTTTGGCCCACGTGGGCTGTCTGTTCAGTACACACATGACGTCCGTGGGTGTCCATCAGCACACACAGGACGTCCTTGGCTGTCCATAAGTACACACATGACATCTGTGGCTGTATGTGTGTGTCTGTGTGTGTCCGTCAGCACACACATGACGTCTGTGTCTGTCCATCAGTACACATATCAGCACGTTGGTCGTTGGACTCAGCACTCTGGACCTTCCCGTGGACTGTTCGGGTGATTTTGGCCCATGTGGGCTGTCTGGTCAGTACGCACAGGACGTCCGTGGCTGTCCGTGTGTGTTTGTCTGTGTCCGTCAGCACACACAGGACGTCCGTGTCTATCCATCAATTCACATATCAGCATGTTGGTTTGTGGACTCCGCATGATGGCCCTTCCCGAGGACTGTTTGGGTGATTTTGGCCCACGTGGGCTGTCTGTTCATTAAACACAGGACATCCGTGGGTGTCCGCCAGCACACACAGGACGTCCGTGGCTGTCCGTCAGCACATACAGGACGTCCGTGGCTGTCCGTGTGTGTCCGTGTGTGTCTGTGCGTGTCCGCCAGCACACATGACGTTCGTGGCTGTCAGTGGCTGTCTGTCAGCACACACAGGACGTCCATGTGTGCCCGTCAGCACACACAGGACGTCCATGTGTGTCCGTCAGCACACACATGACGTCCATCAGTACACATATCAGCACGCTGGCCCTTCCCGTGGACTGTTCGGGTGATTTTGGCCCAAGTGGGCTGTCTGTTCAGTACAAAAAGGACGTACGTGGGTGTACGTCAGCACACACAGGACGTCTGTGGGTGTCCGTCAGCACACACATGACGTCCGTGGCTGTCCGTGTCTGTCCGTGTGTGTCCGTCAGCACACACAGGACGTCTGTGGCTGTCCATCAGTACACATATCAGCACGTTGGTCCTTGGACTCAGCACGCTGGCCCTTCCCGTGGACTGTTTGGGTGATTTTGGCCCACGTGGGCTGTCTGTTCAGTACACACAGGACGTCCATGGGTGTCCATCAACACACACAAGACATCTGTGTGTGTCTGTCAGCACACACCGGACGTCCGGGGCTGTCCGTGTGTGTCCGTCAGCACACACAGGACGTCCGTGACTGTCCTTCAGTACACATATCAGCACGTTGATCCTTGGACTCAGCACGCTGACCCTTCCCGTGGACTGCTTGGGTGATTTTAGCCCACATTGGCTGTCTGTTCAGTACACACAGGACGTCCGTGGGTGTCCATCAGCACACACATGACATCCGGGGCTGTCCGTGTGTGTCCGTGTGTGTCTGTCAGCACACACAGGACATCCGGGGCTGTCCGTGTGTGTCTCTGTGTGTCCATCAGCAAACACAGGACGTCCGTGGCTGTCTATCAGTACACGTATCAGCACATTTGTCGTTGGACTCAGCACGCTGACCCTTCCCGTGGACTGTTCGGGTGATTTTGGCCCACGTGGGCTGTCTGGTCAGTACACACAGGATGTCCTTGGGTGTCCGCCAGCACACACATGACATCCGTGGCTGTCTATCAGTACACGTATCAGCACATTTGTCGTTGGACTCAGCACGCTGACCCTTCCCGTGGACTGTTCGGGTGATTTTGGCCCACGTGGGCTGTCTGGTCAGTACACACAGGATGTCCTTGGGTGTCCGCCAGCACACACATGACATCCGTGGCTGTTCGTCTGTGTCCGCCAGCACACACAGGACGTCTGTGTCTGTCCATCAGTACACACATCAGCATGTTGGTTCTTGGACTCCGCATGCTGGCCCTTCCCGTGGACTGTTTGGGTGATTTTGGCCCACGGGGGCTGTCTGTTGAGTACACACAAGACGTCCGTAGGTGTCCGCCTGTCACGCCCCCAATCCTGGAAAGGATTGTCAGGACGGCCATGGTTCGAGGAAACGTACCAGCCAGTCTTAGGACATCAAGGCAAGCGTTCCATGGTCGAAAAAGAAGGTTAAGAACATAAGGAAACTTAGACTTAACCTTATATAAGCTAAGAGACAGCTAGGATGAGTAAGACGGTAACTGGACAAAGTAGACGAGTAGCTCGACCAGCTAAACGAAGCTAGGTTTAGTTCACTCCAGCTCAGTCCCTACTAAGTCAGCTCCACTAGCTGGACTACTAGCTCACTCAGCTGAGACAGCTGAGAGTCAGCTCATCTCAGCTAGACGGACTGTTCGGGCTTTAGGCCGATGGTCCGGGTCCGGGTCAGTGGCGGGCTGTGAGGTCCGGCCATGAGGCCATGGGCTGTTGGGTCTTTGGACAAGGCCGTGGGCTAAGTCCAGGAGGCTTGGGGCGTGGGTTGGGCTTATGACCGACCCCAAACCCAATCAGAAAGGGCGATGGGATGCAAGTGGCCTAGAGGGCACAACCCTTGGCCGATGGTGCCTGTTCTCTAGCAAGTCATGCCTGTTCGTGGGGCAAGACTTACCCCCTCATTTTCTATAAATATGGGGCCTCTCCTGTTGGTTTCATTATCCAATTCCAGAGTAAAATGCTCATAGAAAAACGCAGAGAGAGAGAGAGAGAGAGAGAGTACCGGCCAAGAGATCGGCCAGAAAAGGGCCGGTCGTGGTGGTTTTGTATCTCCGGCAAGGAGAACGGTTTAGGAGAGAGGAGGCCGTGTGGTTATGAATACCCAAGGCATAGAGAAAGGTCTGGAGAAGGACTCCAAAGCCGTGGTTCAGTCAGATAGGGTCAGTGGGGTAACCACCGACTCATCGGCTAAGACAATCGGACAGTCCGAACCGGTCTAGCCATGGGCGTTTGGATTGTGTCCTATTCTTCTCATTCTTTTCATCCAATTCTTCTTCTACTCCTTCTGTACATTGGCGTGGCCTTGTGGATATGTTGGGATTGGTTATAACCGTGGTTCTGGTTGAGTAATGCGGTCGCGGTCCATAAATGTCAATTTAGGCGCGTGCATGGTCTCAACCGGCCTCAGGTGATCCGATTGGATAGGGGCGGTTCTGTTCTGTTCTGAACGGTTGCAACCCTTCCCTGAACAGTCACAAGGGTTCATGACCTGTGTAGGTTAAGGCGTGTTCCTTTGGCCATAGGGCGGAAACACGTACAGACCAGACAGTTAGGTCGAATGGTTGGAATATCTGAATGGGTGCGAGTTGCCAAGGGTCATGAGTTGCCAAGAGGCACGAGTGTCCAAAGGGTACTAGTTCCCAAAGGGTGTGAGTTCCAAACGGTGCCATTGGTTCAAGGCTTAGGCCGAACCAAGTGGACAGTCTGCAGCTGCATAGTCAAACGGATTGACGGTTAGTTTAACCGGAGTGTTGTGTCGCAAGGTCTGATTGGTTGCAAGGCAATCCGGTTTGGTTTTTGGCCTTACTCTCTGGTATGGATCCAGGCTTTGGGTCAGATCAGGTAAGAAGGTCCGTGAGCCTTTGGGCCAGACTTATAACTGGTCGATCGCACGTAGATCTTAACCAGACGGTTAGACAGGACTATGGACGATCCGGCTATGGTTGGATGGCTTTAGCCGCAAAGGCTAAGTGGGATATCTTACAATAAACCTTGGGTTGGTGAGTAGGATAGGTGCCATATGCATTATGTAGGGCGTACACCCACATGATGGCAATGGAAGGCCGGTTATATCAGTACCTGCTAAGTAGACGATGGCTTATCAAGTCTGGTGGTCGGATCATGTTTCATGACGATGGTTCGATGGCCGAGCACTAGTATGGATAGTCACGTTGCTGGAGTAAGAGTATTGATGTGATGCTTCTAGATATCAACCTTGGTGTTGATAGCTTCGAGATTGGCTAAGAGTCATGACGAAGTGTATGGCTAGTACTATGTGTCGTAGACCATAGATACTGAGCCTAAGTGTGATTGTTCAAGGAAGGCCGTCTAAGATCTGATCATGGTTGAGTATGGACGACCTGACCTCTGAATGATGGTACAAGGTGTCGGAACTAATCTGATTAAGGAATGCATCGTTTGGTATGAACAAATTATATATGTTGTTTGGGTTAAGTCCCAAAGTCGGTTAGGCCAGATGATGACTCATCAGTTCCAAGTCATGTAAGGATGGTTGGTTGATTGACTTAGGATCTAATGAGATTTTTCAGTCCAGAATATGGATTGGGTACTATTGCCTATATGGCAAGGGGATGTTTGAGTGTGCATGAGCCGAGAAAGGCCAGATGCAAACCCTTATCCTTTCAAAGACCTCTCAAAGGTTACTTATGTCTGTGGAGATGGTTGGTTGAATGACTAAGTACCTAGGGAGTTGTTTGATGCAGGAATCAAGATAAGGACCTTAAGTAAGATCATTGAGTGATCGTGGTCCAGCTGTCAAGCAAGAGCAATTCGAGTCAATGGAGGACCGATGAGCTAATAAGCTCCGTAGATGTGGCAAAGGTATGATCTAGCATTTACTTATGTAGATCTAGATAGAATGGTTTAGGGGTATGAAACCTCAGAATTGTATGGCTTGGTTTGGGTTTAGGATTGACCTTTAAGCTAATTGGTAGTTGAGTAAACTGACCAAGGCTAAGGTGATTCGACCAGACAAGTGTTAGATTGGTTTTAGACCAATGGTTAACTACAGAATAATCCGCAGCGTATCTGTTGATAGGATCTAGGCTATTAATGACTAGGGAAGTGTTTAGCTAAGATCTAAGTTAGCCCTCGCCTTTAGGCGATATTATAAATAAAGGGCGAAAATTAAGAGGTTCGGCCAGGAAGTGGACCGAGCGATGTGAGGCATCGACCGCGGCCTAGGCGGCCGGGATCGGGTCTTACAAGTTGGTATCAGAGCATGCTTGATCCTGTTTAGGACAACGCTCTAAGATTATGCGTTCCATACCGAAAATTTTTCCAAAACTATGATGACTATGAAACCTTAGTTTGGGTGAGCCATGAAACAGTTGAGGTAAGCTAGGGTATCATGCTTGTGAATGTGGGAATTCTAAGATGAACCGGCTTAGCCAAAATACATTTTCCAAGGGCAAGAACCTATAAACAGAAAGGTTGGTCGATCTAGTTATTTAGAAGTAATAGACGGGTTGGAAGGGATGGAAACAATGCAAGACTTGTTTATGGATGACCTGAACAAGGGAAGTAACATGGACCAGAGAGCGGCTTAGGTTGAAATAAACGTGCAGCATTCTACTGAAGTTAAGTGATATCCCTTCATGGTCGTTCATAATAAGTAAAGCATATGCAATATTAAAATCTGACTCAAGGGAGACACTACATGACCAGTACACGAGTGGACTTCTGATCAGATGAATCAGTTAGGACTCGGTATAAGTCAAGGTAGGTTTCCATTGATCGAGTCAGTTGGAATGAATCAATTCCAATCTGAATCCATCCAAGGAAAGAATGGGGAAACTCATGATGTTCGTTCCAATCAATGGAAGAACATGATCTTAAGTACCGTAGTATGATGGGGATTGAGGTATATTAAAATTGCTCTTGTGAATGGTGTGAGCATTCGCAAAAGTAAGATGCCTTGGAGAATGGTGTGGGACGTTTTCCAAGTGTGTGGTCAAACCGAGATCTTACTCATCTAGGTATCCACTGGAAGTGGAAGTATTAAAGTTATTGGCAATGCCATGAGGGATGTTATGGGACGTTCTTTGTGGTGTGGTCTTGCACTGAGATAGTTTCCACAAGTGGATTTGTGGTGTGGAAACACACGTACTTTTTGACACAGAGGCTACACATAGTTTTGTGAGTCCGGGACTGGCCGGAAAGAGTCTGTTCTGTCTGAGTTCTGGGATGATTTGAGACTAGTGAGGGCAGCCGGTGGGCAAATAATGCATTCACTAGGGCTCATGAAAAATATCCCGGTGATGATCCAGGAGAGAAATCTGCCTGTAGATCTGATCGAGGAAAATATCCACGCGCCTACAGAATCACGAGATGATCCTAGGCATGAATCTGTTTGGGAAAGTGTCAGGCCACTCTTGATTGCCACAAAGTCCGTGTGCAATTGGAGACTGGACCTCACCCGATCCAGTACCAAAGTCTGAGTCTGGCTCTAAGGAAAGTAGGGGTGTCAGCAGTCCAAGTGAATCGGATGCTTAGACAGGGTTGTGAAGTATTTTTTTACCACAACTACCACTACTGAGCACGGCAATTCTGTTGATCTGTCTGGGATGTCGTTGGTATCGAGATCCATTGTCTGAGTCCGGCTTTAAGGAAAGTAGTGGTGTCAGCATTCCGTGTGGATCGGATGCTTAGATGGGATTGTGAAGTATTTATTTGACCACAATTACCACTATGGAGCGCGGCAAATTCTGTTGATCTGAAAGATCTGTTTGAGGACCCGTTGGTGTCCGAGTTCCCAGATGTGTTCCGTTCGCTACAGAGTGTCCCCTCTGGTAGGTCGGATCCATTTATGATTGAACTGGAACCAGGGACATAACCACTGTCCTAGAGTCCATTTCTGTCGGCTCCGGCCGAGATGGCAGAGCCAAAGTTGACCACGTCCGAGAGAGGACCATGGTCGGAGTACAACCAAGTCGGAGTTTGACCTAAGGTTGAAAAAGATCAAGTCCAGTAAAGGACGAGGATCAGGCTACGACCTATTCGGAGATGGACCTTTGGTCGGGGTGAAACGGTCAAGTCTGTGAGTGGACCAGGACCAGAGTACGATCGAGTCCAAGAAAGGACCAGGATCGAATTATGACAAAGTCCAGTGAAGGACAGAAGTCAAGTCTGAGGCGTTTTTAGTCTGGAGGGACTAAGATCGCAATGTGGCCAAGCCTGAAAAGGTTGTATCCGGTTAAGGGGATGATCCAGTACGTTGTGGCTGAGGTCATGAACCTTATTGTCCATGAAGGACAAAAGAACCATAACAATCTGTTAGGACTCGTTGTAGGACGAGCAGCCTAAAGATTGGAACAAGTTCGTGAGGACTTGACTGGTACATCGAGTGGTGTGGGGATTGGCCAAATCTACTAAGGCTCGAGTATGCAGCATGTTCCTAAGGACTGATTATGATATAGTCTTGGACTATGATCAGAGAAAGAATAAAATCTGAAGAAGATGCTATTCAAAGGAAAGACATAGACTTGTTGGATACTAGGACCGCAACCTGGAGAGTTCGGCCAGTGACACAAGGAATGTCTTTGGATGGATTTTCAAGTATCACTTGAATGGGTGCTTGATGGACCCTCGACTATGGTCGAAGTAGACAAGTAAGGGTGCCATCAGCAAAACCAGAAAGGACCACTTGATAGGATTTTTGTGGTTAAATCCTTATCAAGTGGGGGAGACTTGTACAACGATGGTCAAAGGAATTTGATCATCGAAGTGGTCAATTGGTGGTTTTGAATCAAGCTTGTTCTATTCTCTGATCAAGACTAGAATAAGTTCGGTTGGACTATTTTGTCTTGGGACAAGGTATAATCATCACCGGATTCGAGGACGAATCCATTACAAGTGGGGGAGACTTGTCACGCCCCCAATCCTGGAAAGGATTGTCAGGACGCCCATGGTTCGAGGAAACATACCAGCCAGTCTTAGGACATCAAGGCAAGCGTTCCATGGTCGAAAAAGAAGGTTAAGAACATAAGGAAACTTAGACTTAACCTTATATAAGCTAAGAGACAGCTAGGACGAGTAAGACGGTAACTGGAAGAAGTAGACGAGTAGCTCGACCAGCTCAACGAAGCTAGGTTTAGTTCACTCCAGCTCAGTCCCTACTAAGTCAGCTCCACTAGCTGGACTACTAGCTCACTCAGCTGAGACAGCTGAAAGTCAGCTCATCAGCTAGACGGACTGTTCGGGCTTTAGGCCGATGTCAGGGTCCGGGTCAGTGGCGGGCTGTGAGGTCCGGCCATGAGGCCATGGGCTGTTGGGTCTTTGGACAAGGCCGTGGGCTAAGTCCAGGAGGCTTGGGGCGTGTGTTGGTCTTATGACCGACCGAAACCCAATCAGAAAGGGTGATGGGAGCAAGTGGCCTAGAGGGGCACAACCCTTGGCCGATGGTGCCTGTTCGCTAGCAAGTCGTGGCCTGTTCGTGGGGCAAGACTTACACCCTCGTTTCTATAAATATGGGGCCTCTCCTGTTGGTTTCATTATCCAATTCGAGA
>NW_022610454.1:0-38367 GCF_000309985.2 Brassica rapa
TACACAACTTCTTAACAGTCCTCATAGACAATCACTAGTTCATCTCTACATCATCTAACCACACGTTTACCAGCCTCTCACTGACCGAGCGTTCACGGCTCCTTGGCTTGACCAGAACCATCCTTAGTTCCTGAACCCACAACCAGATAAGCATTAATCATAACCGAGAATAGAACGGATTGATTCTACCATGCTTGGGCTTGGTTCCTAGAACTTAGATAAACCTCAGTCAACATAATCACAAAAACGTATGAACCTACCTAACCGTATCCTAAGTCATACAACCAACCACCCTTGACTTAGAATCAGATAGATAGTCCAGAATAGATAACAGAATCACACGAACAGATCCGGATCGTCCCCAAAAACCAATCCGTCTATCCGGATAGAATCTAGGTGCGACCGGCCAATGGAGTCCGTTCAATGGCCCAACGACTCCCTTACCTGATCGGCCTTAGGCCTGGATCCAATCGGCCTAGTAAGCCTCAAGCCTTATCCGGAAGGCTTAGCAACCGGTCAGACCTTGCGACTCTACCTTGGCTTAGACAAACCGTGACCTTGTCTTAACTAGACAAGCCATAGGCTGATCCATAAGGATCGGTCCTAACCTGTCCCGAAAGACAACATTTGGAACATGCACCCTTTGGCCAATCGTGCCTCCTGGTTCTCGTACCTTTTGATGTTCGCAACCTTTGGTAACTCGTACCTTTTGGTCCCTGACACCCTTTGGCAACTCGCAACCTTTGAACACTCATGACTCTTGACAACTCGTGCCCTTTGGGTCATTCCCAACCGTTCGTCCCTAACCGCCCAGTCTTGGTGCGATCGGATCATCCGTCTAACCGACCCGTGTCAAGGTTAGCGGTCTAGTTATGTTCGGCCAAAGCCTAGGGACGTGTCCCTTGGACTCAACCAACACAACCCTTCGTGTTTAACCAGAGAGAAGAGAAGAGAAACGAATTGAAATAGATTAAGGAGAGCCGGATGGGACTTAGGAACCGACCAGAGCCGCGTGCGGTCGCATGGACCGTCCGTTCGGTCTGATGGAGCCACGGCCCATCACATACCTTGTGAACACCACGTCTGGGTTCTCCATGCTCTTCTCCTTGTCTTGATCTCCCCATTCTTGACCGGGGTTAGTTCTCAAACGATCAGAGTCGCCGGAACACAACAACCACCACAATCGGCCTTTCTCTTGCCGAACTCTCCTCTCTCTTTCTCCTTTCTTTCTCTCTACGTTTTTTCTCTGAGTATTTACTCTGGAATTGGATAATAAATCGATCGACCAGAGAGCCCCCATATTTATAGAAACGAGGGGGTAAGTCTTGCCCCACGAACAGGCACGACTTGCTAGCGAATGGGCACACCATCGGCCAAGAGTTGCCCCCTTTCGGCCACTTGCATCCCTTCGCCCTTTCTGATTGGGTTTGGGGTCGGCCACAAGCCCAACCCACGCCCTAGGCCTTCTGGACACAGCCCACAGCCTTGCCCAAGGTCCCAACAGCCCATGGCCTCATGGCGGACCTCCCAGCCCGCCACTGACCCAGACCCGGACCATCGGCCTAAGCCCGGACAGTCCGTCTAGCCTGAGATAGCTGACACTACAGCTGCAGCGAGCGAGCTGAGTGACTAGTTGTCCAGCTAGTGGAGCTGACTTAGTAGGGACTGAGCTGGAGTAAACTGAACCTAGCTGCTTCCTTGAGCTGCCCAAGCTACTCGTCCACTTCGTCCTAGCTACCGTCTTAACTCGTCCTAGCTAACACTTAGCTCGTATAAGGTTAAGTCTAAGTTTCCTTATATCCTTAACCTTCTTTCTCGACCATGGAACGCTTGCCTTGATGTCTCAAGACTGGCTTGTACGTTTTCCTCGAACCATGGCCGTCCCAACAATCCTATTCAGGATTGGGGGCGTGACAAGTCTCCCCCCTTGGGATGGATTCGTCCTCGAATCCGAATCGAATGCTTCCTCGGAACAAAACAAACTGGTCCAACCACTCTGGGTACTTGCTTTCATTCTAGCTTCGGGTCTCCCAAGTGATTATATCCTGACCATTACAGTCCCAGACGACCTTGACCATCTGGACCGTCTTCTTCCTTGTTGCTTTTTTTCCATCCTATCTATGATTCGAACTGGCCTCGTTTCCAAGGTTAGGTTCTGACCAAGATCGTCTGGAATGGCAGGAAGAGCGATGTCTTGGTCCGTCAAACATTTCCGAAGTTGGGAGACGTGGAACACATTATGAAATGCGTCCATCTTGGCCGGCAAGTCCAACTTGTAGGCCACCATCCCAACTCTTTCAATGACCTTGAACGGCCCCCAAGTATCTCGGGTCTAACTTCCGTCTCCCGGAAATTCGGACTCGTCCTTTGAAGGTAATCATTTTGAGATACACCAAGTCCCTACTTGAAACTCGAGATCTTTCCTTCTTCTTCGATCTGCATAGTTCTTTTTGGCGATCTTGTGCCTGTCTCATCTTGTCCCTCAAGAACTTGATCTTTTCGGTTGTCTCTTCGACAATCTCCGACCAATCATGCTGCGTTCCCCAACTTGGGTCCAGCATAGGGGTGTCCTGCATGGACGCCCATACAGAGCTTCGTATGGCGACATGCCAATACTACTATGGAAACTATTGTGTAAGCAAATTCTACCAGAGGTAGATGTTTCTCCCAGGAATCACCCCAGTCTAGAACACATGCTCGCAACATATCTCCAATGTCTGGATCGTACGTTCAGACTGTCCATCCGTCTGTGGGTGATAGGCTGTACTCATGTTCACCCTTGTTCCTAAGGCCTTTGGAAAGCCTTCCAAAAGTAAGATGTGAACCTTGAATCCCTATCCGAGACTATGCTTGCCGGCACACACAATGTAACGGACGATCTCATCAATATACTTACGTACAATCTGATCTACCCCATCCGACTTCTTGATGGCCAGGAAGTGTGCTGATTTGGTTAGTCGATCAACCACAACCCAAACCGCATCCTTCTTATTCCTCGTGGTAGGGAACCCGGTCACAAAGTCCATTGTGATGTGATCCCATTTCCATTCCGGAATAGGCAAGCTTTGTAATAACCCACTAGGCACCTGATGTTCTGCTTTGATGAGTTGGCAAGTGGAACACTTGGCCACCCATTCCGCTACATCTGCCTTCATACGGATCCAATGATAGAATTTCTTAAGGTTCTGGTACATCTTGGTCGCCCCAGGATGAACCAAGAATCTGGACTTATGAGCTTCCCTCATAATCTCTTCCTTTAGACTCCTATCATTAGGAACACTGATCTGACCGTTTACTAGGATGGTACCATCCTTTGCGATCTGGTACTCCGTCCTATCATTCTGAGCAACCTTATTCAGGTTCTCGTCCTGACCTTGAGCCAACCGGATTCGAGTAAGCAGGTCGGCTTGGTTAACCGCCTCCAACCCCAAAGCTTCGGTTGTCGTAGTCAGCACATTCAGCCGCAGAGCACGGACCATACCGTCCAGGTCGTCCGCCTCCGTTCGGCCGATACATCAGCCCTCTTCCGGCTCAAAGCGTCTGCTACCAGATTAGCCTTTCCCGGATAGTAGGTGATGTCCAAATCGTAGTCAGCTACGAATTCCATCCACCTCCTCTGCCTTAAGTTTAACTCAGGCTGGTGAATATATACTTAAGACTCTTATGGTCCGTAAGTATCTGAACTTTGGCGCCATACAAGTATGATCGCCAAATCTTTAAGGCGAATACTACCGCAGCCATTTCGAGATCATGGGTGGGGTAGTTTCCCTCATGTTTCTCTCAATTGCCCTGGACGCATAGGCAATGACTTTCCCATGCTGGGTCAATACGCAACCTAGTCCAGTGATGGACGCGTCCGTATAGACCACATATGGTGGTCGGCCTCCGGAAGCACTAGGACGGTGCGCTAGTCAGCATGTTCTTAAGTGCGGAGAAACATTCCTCACACTCTTCAGCCCATGTGAACTTAACGTCCTTGCCCAGTCAACCGCGTCATAGGCTGAGCCAAGCTTGCGAATCCTTTCACAAACTTCCTATAGTAACCTGCCAGCCCTAAGAAGCTTCTGACTTCCTGTAGCACTGCGTGGTCGGGGCCAATCCTTGATTGCCCTGATCTTCTCTGGATCCACCGAGATGCCCTGATCGGAAACAATATGGCCGAGGAACCCAATACTCTTCTGCCAAAAGCTACATTTACTGAGTTTTAGCATAGAGTTTGTGTTCTCGTAATCGTTCCAGCACGGCTCTCAAGTGTTTCTTATGAGATTCCTCATCCTTGGAATAAATTAGGATATCATCAATGAAGATGATCACGAATTCATCCAAGAAATCTCGAACACGCTGTTCATCATTTTCATGAAAGCGGCAGGTGCATTGGTCACCGAACGGCATCACTACGAACTCGTAATGACCGTACCTGGTCCTAAATGCCGTCTTCCTAATATCATTTGGCTCTATAGGGATCTGATGATACCCTGAAGCCAAATCAATCTTGGAAAACCACTTGGCTCCTTTGAGTTGATCCAACAGTTCGTCTATCCTGGGCAACGGGTACTTGTTCTTCACAGTGACCCTGTTCAACCCTCAATAGTCGATGCACAGACGCATGCTACCATCCTTCTTTCTCACGAAGAGGACTGGTGCACCCCAAGGGGAGCTACTTGGCCGTATGAACCCCTTGTCAAGCAATTCTTCCAATTGCTTCTTTAGCTCGGCCATCTCGGCCGGAGCCATCCGGTACGGACTCTTGGACAGCGGAGCTGTCCCTGGCTCTAGTTCAATCGTAAATGGATCCGACCTATCAGGGGGGACACCCTGAGGTACCTGGAACACATCTGGGAATTTCGACACCATTGAATCCTCTGAAAGGTCTTTCAGACAGACAGAACTGCCCGGCTCTGTAGTTGTAATTGTAGCCAAAAAGGACTACACAACCCTGTTCCAACATCCGAATCGCTCGAACTGCTGAAACCACTACTTTCTCTTGAGCCGGACACAGACATTGGTACTGGATCGGTCGAAGCCCAGTCTCCAATTGCACACGACCTTTATGGCAATCGAGAGTGGCCCGATACTTTCCCAACCAGTCCATACCTAGGATCACTTCGTGATTCTTTAGGTGGACACAGACTAAATCCACAGGGAATACCTTTCCCTGTATTGACACTGGGATATTTGACATGAGACCTAGTGAGTTCATGGCTTGCCCTCCGGCCGCCCTCACTATCCCAAAATTATCTCCAGCGTCCAGACAGAACAGACCCTTCCGACCAGTCCCGACTCACAAAACTATGTGTAGCCCCTGTGTCGAAAAGTACGTGGGTTTCCACACCACCAATCATGAGGGTTCCTAACAGAGACCCTCATCAGAATCCCCTAGACATTCTAGGTTCCATACCAAGCATTTTCTACTTGAATGTAAAAAGAAAAATTTAGGAATTACCAGAGATCGAATCAAACGATCCAGAAGCGCCGTCGTCCCGGGATAGCTCATACACCCTTGGTGTTGTGGTCGGCCTACTCTGGGTCGACTTGCCTGTGTCTCCACGGCCCTTCCCTTGTCCTCCTTGTAGCTTAGGACAATCTGACTTGTAGTGTCCAGTCTTGCCACATAGGAAGCAAGTCACGGAGCCGCTGCCACTGGACTGGTCTGAGAATCGGTTTGGTCGAGTGCAGTTTTTGGATTGTGTGATCCATGCTGCCACATCGCACACAAGCCCCCATGGCCTTCCAGCACTCACCGGGATGATTCTTTCCACACTTGGGACATGTAGGGTCGGCCACCAGAGGTCTTACCTCCGTCCACCTGGTCCCACTTTCTCTTTTTTATCATTTGTTTTGCCCGACGGGCCAGACTGTGACTTAGCCTTAAGCTTAGCTTCTTCAGCCAAGTTAGACTCTAGCAAAGCCACCCCGTTCCACCAGTTCCCCGACGGTGTTGAAAGTGCGGATCGAGCAATGGGTCTTCAGTTCGGGCCTTAGGCCTCGGATGAACCTACGGACCTGGACTGCCTCGTCCTCCAGCTCTCTTCCAACAAACCGTCTGAGCCGGTTGAATTCTTCTTCGTCTCCCGTCCGTACGGTCCTGCGGCCTTGGGCCAAATCTAGAAACTGAGCTTCCAGACGATCCCAAGCCTCAGCAGGGAAGTATTTGCGGTTGAATTCAACTTCAAATCCGCAAAAACTTTCCAGACTCCCATTGGTGCGCTTGTCCACCGCAAGCCACCAGTTATGCGCGTCCCCTTCCAGGAAGTGAACCGCAATGTCGCGTCTGTAATCCACTGGACAGCGAGTTGATTGAAAGTTTCGGACCAACCTACCTCCTCCACTCGTCTGCCACAATAGGGTCGGTGCTACCGGAGAAATGCTTCGTACCCAACCGGGATAAATGTTGAAGCAGACTCAGATAGTCCACCTTCTTTCCAGACTTTTCCGGTGGATCGATCTCGATCACCTCACCTCGACCGTTTCCACAACTGGACCATTGGTGTTGGGGGTGGTCTTAGCCACAGCGTAGCCTGGCCAACCGAGGAGTTCACTAGTGGGTGAACAGTTGCGCCATGGCCGCAACCTGAGTCCCCATTACCTTCATGGCCTCTAACAAGTCCTCTTTGGACAGTGTTGCGGGCACATTAGCCGTTCCATCCATCGGCCATTCTCTCTCATGCTGGTCACCATCGCGGTTAGCGTTCGAGGATTCCACTTCCTCGTCCTCTCCCTCTGATGTTCCTGACCATCCTGTTGCGTCCCCGTAAGATTAGCCTGATCAGTTGGCAACACGTCTCTAGTGTCAGCTGCGGCCGGATCGGTTTGCAATCCGGATAGATTGGTCCCGTCCATGGCCGCTTGACTAGACTGACCGCTGTTTTCTTACTCTTTCGGGACTTTCCCGATCTGCTTTTTCCAGCCTAAGGATTCAGACAATGTTAGTACGAAACACACTAACATAAACAAAACAAAACAATCCCTAGACTAAGCAATCAAACCTCACCGTGAGACCTAATCAGCTGGCTGCGTGTGTGTGTGTGGACTGCCTAACCCAACTATCCTAGAATCAAGCATGCTCTGATACCAACTTGTAAGACCCGAACCCTGGCCTCTCGACCTGATGGAGTCCGAAGGCTTACTTATTAATTTCTTTGCTCGTTTGATCCATTTTGATGTCTATTAGTTACTAAGTCATATTCGAATATGAGGTTCATAAACCAAGGAACAGATTGCACAGCGGAATAACAATGTATAAACTTTGTATTACTTAGAAACATGAGATTCCATACACAACTTCTTAACTTCTTAACAGTCTCATAGACAATCACTAGTTCATCTCTAGCATCATCTAACCACACGTTACACAGCCTCTCACTGACCGAGCCTTCACGGCTCCTTGGCTTGACCAGAACCATCCTTAGTTCCTGAAACCACAACCAGATAAGCATTAATCATAACCGAGAATAGAACGGATTGATTCTACCATGCTTGGCTTGGTTCCTAGAACTTAGATAAACCTCAGTCAACATAATCACAAAAACGTATGAACCTACCTACCGTATCCTAAGTCATACAACCAACCACCCCTTGACTTAGAATCAGATAGATAGTCCAGAATAGATAACAGATCACACGAACAGATCTGGATCGTCCCCAAAAACCAATCCGTCTATCCGGATAGAATCTAGGTGCGACCGGCCAATGGAGTCTGGCTCAATGGCCCAACGGACTCCCTTACCTGATCCGGCCTTAGGCCTGGATCCAATCGGCCTAGTAAGCCTCAAGCCTTATCCGGAAGGCTTAGCAACCGGTCAGACCTTGCGACTCTACCTTGGCTTAGACAAACCGTGACCTTGTCTTAACTAGACAAGCCATAGGCTGATCCATAAGGATCGGTCCTAACCTGTCCCGAAAGACAACATTTGGAACATGCACCCTTTGGCCAATCGTGCCTCCTGGTTCTCGTACCTTTTGATGTTCGCAACCTTTGGTAACTCGTACCTTTTGGTCCCTGACACCCTTTGGCAACTCGCAACCTTTGAACACTCATGACTCTTGACAAACTCGTGCCCTTTGGGTCATTCCCAACCGTTCGTTCCTAACCACCCAGTCTTGGTGCGATCGGATCATCCGTCTAACCGACCCGTGTCAAGGTTAGCGGTCTAGTTATGTTCGGCCAAAGCCTAGGGACGTGTCCCTTGGACTCAACCAACACAACCCTTGTGTTTAACCAGAGAGAAGAGAAGAGAACGAATTGAAATAGATAAGGAGAGCCGGATGGGACTTAGGAACCCGACCAGAGCCGCGGTGCGGTCGCATGGACCGTCCGTTCGGTCTGATGGAGCCACGGCCCATCACATACCTTGTGAACCACGTCTGGGTTCTCCATGCTCTTCTCCTTGTCTTGATCTCCCATTCTTGACCGGGGTTAGTTCTCAAACGATCAGAGTCGCCGGAACACAACACCACCACAATCGGCCTTTCTCTTGGCCGGAACTCTCTCTTTCTCTCTTTCTTTCTCTCTACGTTTTTCTCTGAGTATTTTACTCTGGAATTGGATAATAAAATCGACCAGAGAGCCCCCATATTTATAGAAAACGAGGGGGTAAGTCTTGCCCCACGAACAGGCACGACTTGCTAGCGAATGGGCACCATCGGCCAAGAGTTGCCCCCTTTCGGCCACTTGCATCCCTTCGCCCTTTCTGATTGGGTTTGGGGTCGGCCACAAGCCCAACCCACGCCCTAGGCCTTCTGGGCACAGCCCACAGCCTTGCCCAAGGTCCCAACAGCTCATGGCCTCATGGCCGGACCTCCCAGCCCGCCACTGACCCAGACCCGGACCATCGGCCTAAAGCCCGGACAGTCCGTCTAGCTGAGATGAGCTGACACTCAGCTGCCTCAGCTGAGTGAGCTAGTTGTCCAGCTAGTGGAGCTGACTTAGTAGGGACTGAGCTGGAGTAAACTGAACCTAGCTTCCTTGAGCTGCCCAAGCTACTCGTCCACTTCGTCCTAGCTACCGTCTTACTCGTCCTAGCTAACACTTAGCTCGTATAAGGTTAAGTCTAAGTTTCCTTATATCCTTAACCTTCTTTCTCGACCATGGAACGCTTGCCTTGATGTCTCAAGACTGGCTTGTACGTTTCCTCGAACCATGGCCGTCCCAACAATCCTATTCAGGATTGGGGGCGTGACAATATCAGCACGCTGGTCCTTGGACTCAGCACGCTGGCCGTTCCCGTGGACTATTTGGGTGATTTCGGCCCACGTGGGCTGTCTGTTCAGTACACACAGGACGTCTGTGGGTGTCCGTCAGCACAAACAGGATATTCGTGGCTGTGCGTGTGTGTCTGTCAGCACACACATGACGTCTGTGGCTGGCCATCAGTACACATATCAGCACGTTGGTCCTTTGACTCCGCACGCTGACCCTTCCTGTGGACTGTTCGGGTAATTTTGGCCCTCGTGGGCTGTCTGATCAGTACACACAGGACGTCCGTCGGTGTCCGCCAGCACACACAGGACGTCCGTGGCTGTCCGTGTGTGTCTGTCTGTGTCCGTCAGCACACACAGGACGGCCGTGGCTGTCCCTCAGTACACATATCAGCACGTTGGTCCTTGGACTCAGCACGCTGGCCCTTCCCGTGGACTGTTTGGTGTGATTTTATCCCAAGTGGGCTGTCTTTTCAGTACACACAGGACGTCCATGGGTGTCCGCCAGCACACACAGGACGTCCGGGGCTGTTGTGGCTGTCTGTCAGCACACACAGGACATCCGTGTGTGTCCGTGTGTGTCTGTCAGCACACACAGGACGTTCGTGGGTGTCGATCAGCACACACAGGACGTTCGTGTGTGTCCGTAAGCATACACAGGACGTCTGTGGCTGTACGTGTGTGTCTGTCAGCACAGACAGGACGTCTGTGGCTGTCCATCAGTACACATATCAGCACGTTGGTCCTTGGACTCTGCACGCTGGCCCTTCCCGTGGACTGTTTGGGTGATTTTGGCCCACGTGGGCTATCTGTTCAGTACACACAGGACGTCTGTGGGTGTCCACCAGCACACACATGACATCCGTGGCTGTCCATCAGTACACATATCAGCACGTTGATCCTTGGACTCCGCACGCTGGCCCTTCTTGTGGACTGTTCGGGTGATTTTGGCCCTCGTGGGCTGTCTGTTCCGTACACACAGGACGTCTGTGGGTGTCCACCAGCACACACAGGACGTCCGTGGCTGTCCGTGTGTGTCCGTCTGTGTCCGTCAGCACACACAGGACGTCCGTGGCTGTCCCTCAGTACACATATCAGCACGCTGGCCCTTCCTGTGGACTGTTTGGGTGATTTTGTCCCAAGTGGGCTGTCTGTTCAGTACACACAGGACGTCCATGGGGGTCCGCCAGCACACACAGGACGTCTGGGGTTGTTTGTGGCTGTCCGCCAGCACACACAGGACGTCTGGGGCTGTTTGTGGCTGTCTGTCAGCACACACAGGACGTTCGTGGGTGTCGGTCAGCACACACAGGACGTTCGTGTCTGTCCGTAAGCATACACAGGATGTCCGTGGCTGTACGTGTGTGTCCGTCAGCACACACAGGACGTTTGTGGCTGTCCATCAGTACACATATCAGCACGTTGGTCCTTGGACTCTGCACGCTGTCCCTTCCCGTGGACTGTTTGGGTGATTTTGGCCCACGTGGGCTATCTGTTCAGTACACACAGGACGTCCGTGGGTGTCCGCCAGAACACACAGGACGTCCGTGGCGGTCCGTGTGTGTCCGTGTGTGTCCGTAAGCACACACAGGACATACTTGGCTGTCCATCAGTATACATATCAGCACGCTGGTCCTTGGACTCAGCACGCTGGCCGTTCCCGTGGACTATTTGGGTGATTTCGGCCCACGCGGGGTGTCTGTTCGATACACACAGGACGTCTGTGGGTGTCCGTCAGCACAAACAGGATATTCGTGGCTGTGCGTGTGTGTCTGTCAGCACACACATGACGTCAGTGGCTGGCCATCAGTACACATATCAGCACGTTGGTCCTTTGACTCCGCACGCTGACCCTTCCTGTGGACTGTTCGGGTAATTTTGGCCCTCGTGGGCTGTCTGTTCAGTACACACAGGACGTCCGTCGGTGTCCGCCAGCACACACAGGACGTCCGTGGCTGTCCGTGTGTGTCTGTCTGTGTCCGTCAGCACACACAGGACGGCAGCACGTTGGTCCTTGGACTCAGCACGCTGGCCCTTCCTGTGGACTGTTTGGGTGATTTTATCCCAAGTGGGCTGTCTTTTCAGTACACACAGGACGTCCATGGGTGTCCGCCAGCACACACAGGACGTCCGGGGCTGTTTGTTGCTGTCTGTCAGCAGACACAGGACATCCGTGTGTGTCCGTGTGTGTCTGTCAGCACACACAGGACGTTCGTGGGTGTCGGTCAGCACACACAGGACGTTCGTGTGTGTCCGTAAGCATACAAAGGACGTCTGTGGTTGTACGTGTGTGTCTGTCAGCACAGACAGGACGTCTGTGGCTGTCCATCAGTACACATATCAGCACGTTGGTCCTTGGACTCTGCACGCTGGCCCTTCCCGTGGACTGTTTGGGTGATTTTGGCCCACGTGGGCTATCTGTTCAGTACACACAGGACGTCTGTGGGTGTCCGCCAGCACACACATGATATCCGTGGCTGTCCATCAGTACACATATCAGCACGTTGGTCCTTGGACTCCGCACGCTGGCCCTTCTTTTGGACTGTTCGGGTGATTTTGGCCCTCGTGGGCTGTCTGTTCCGTACACACAGGATGTCCGGGGGTGTCCACCAGCACACACAGGACGTCCGTGGCTGTCCGTGTGTGTCCGTCTGTGTCCGTCTATGTCCGCCAGCACACACAGGACGTCCGTGGCTGTCCGTGTGTGTCTGTCTGTGTCCGTCAGCACACACAGGACGGCAGCACGTTGGTCCTTGGACTCAGCACGCTGGCCCTTCCTGTGGACTGTTTGGGTGATTTTATCCCAAGTGGGCTGTCTTTTCAGTACACACAGGACGTCCATGGGTGTCCGCCAGCACACACAGGACGTCCGGGGCTGTTTGTGGCTGTCTGTCAGCACACACAGGACATCCGTGTGTGTCCGTGTGTGTCTGTCAGCACACACAGGACGTTCGTGGGTGTCGGTCAGCACACACAGGACGTTCGTGTGTGTCCGTAAGCATACACAGGACGTCTGTGGCTGTACGTGTGTGTCTGTCAGCACAGACAGGACGTCTGTGGCTGTCCATCAGTACACATATCAGCACGTTGGTCCTTGGACTCTGCACGCTGGCCCTTCCCGTGGACTGTTTGGGTGATTTTGGCCCACGTGGGCTATCTGTTCAGTACACACAGGACGTCTGTGGGTGTCCGCCAGCACACACATGACATCCGTGGCTGTCCATCAGTACACATATCAGCACGTTGGTCCTTGGACTCCGCACGCTGGCCCTTCTTGTGGACTGTTCGGGTGATTTTGGCCCTCGTGGGCTGTCTGTTCCGTACACACAGGACGTCCGTGGGTGTCCACCAGCACACACAGGACGTCCGTGGCTGTCCGTGTGTGTCCGTCTGTGTCCGTCAGCAGACACAGGACGTCCGTGGCTGTCCCTCAGTACACATATCAGCACGCTGGCCCTTCCTGTGGACTGTTTGGGTGATTTTGTCCCAAGTGGGCTGTCTGTTCAGTACACACAGGACGTCCATGGGGGTCCGCCAGCACACACAGGACGTCTGGGGTTGTTTGTGGCTGTCCGCCAGCACACACAGGACGTCTGGGGCTGTTTGTGGCTGTCTGTCAGCACACACAGGACGTTCGTGGGTGTCGGTCAGCACACACAGGACGTTCGTGTCTGTCCGTAAGCATACACAGGATGTCCGTGGCTGTACGTGTGTGTCCGTCAGCACACACAGGACGTTTGTGGCTGTCCATCAGTACACATATCAGCACGTTGGTCCTTGGACTCTGCACGCTGTCCCTTCCCGTGGACTGTTTGGGTGATTTTGGCCCACGTGGGCTATCTGTTCAGTACACACAGGACGTCCGTGGGTGTCCGCCAGAACACACAGGACGTCCGTGGCGGTCCGTGTGTGTCCGTGTGTGTCCGTAAGCACACACAGGACATACTTGGCTGTCCATCAGTATACATATCAGCACGCTGGTCCTTGGACTCAGCACGCTGGCCGTTCCCGTGGACTATTTGGGTGATTTCGGCCCACGCGGGGTGTCTGTTCAGTACACACAGGACGTCTGTGGGTGTCCGTCAGCACAAACAGGATATTCGTGGCTGTGCGTGTGTGTCTGTCAGCACACACATGACGTCAGTGGCTGGCCATCAGTACACATATCAGCACGTTGGTCCTTTGACTCCGCACGCTGACCCTTCCTGTGGACTGTTCGGGTAATTTTGGCCCTCGTGGGCTGTCTGTTCAGTACACACAGGACGTCCGTCGGTGTCCGCCAGCACACACAGGACGTCCGTGGGCTGTCCGTGTGTGTCTGTCTGTGTCCGTCAGCACACACAGGACGGCAGCACGTTGGTCCTTGGACTCAGCACGCTGGCCCTTCCTGTGGACTGTTTGGGTGATTTTATCCCAAGTGGGCTGTCTTTTCAGTACACACAGGACGTCCATGGGTGTCCGCCAGCACACACAGGACGTCCGGGGCTGTTTGTTGCTGTCTGTCAGCAGACACAGGACATCCGTGTGTGTCCGTGTGTGTCTGTCAGCACACACAGGACGTTCGTGGGTGTCGGTCAGCACACACAGGACGTTCGTGTGTGTCCGTAAGCATACACAGGACGTCTGTGGCTGTCCATCAGTACACATATCAGCACGTTGGTCCTTGGACTCTGCACGCTGGCCCTTCCCGTGGACTGTTTGGGTGATTTTGGCCCACGTGGGCTATCTGTTCAGTACACACAGGACGTCTGTGGGTGTCCGCCAGCACACACATGACATCCGTGGCTGTCCATCAGTACACATATCAGCACGTTGGTCCTTGGACTCCGCACGCTGGCCCTTCTTTTGGACTGTTCGGGTGATTTTGGCCCTCGTGGGCTGTCTGTTCCGTACACACAGGATGTCCGGGGGTGTCCACCAGCACACACAGGACGTCCGTGGCTGTCCGTGTGTGTCCGTCTGTGTCCGTCTATGTCCGTCAGCACACACAGGACGTCCGTGGCTGTCCCTCAGTACACATATCAGCACGCTGGCCCTTCCTGTGGACTGTTTGGGTTATTTTGTCCCAAGTGGGCTGTCTGTTCAGTACACACAGGACGTCCATGGGGGTCCGCCAGCACACACAGGACGTCTGGGGTTGTTTGTGGCTGTCCGCCAGCACACACAGGACGTCTGGGGCTGTTTGTGGCTGTCTGTCAGCACACACAGGACGTTCGTGGGTGTCGGTCAGCACACACAGGACGTTCGTTTCTGTCCGTATGCATACACAGGATGTCCGTGGCTGTACGTGTGTGTCCGTCAGCACACACAGGACGTTTGTGGCTGTCCATCAGTACACATATCAGCACGTTGGTTCTTGGACTCTGCACGCTGGCCCTTCCCGTGGACTGTTTGGGTGATTTTGGCCCACGTGGGCTATCTGTTCAGTACACACAGGACGTCCGTGGCGGTCCGTGTGTGTCCGTGTGTGTCCGTAAGCACACACAGGACATACTTGGCTGTCCATCAGTATACATATCAGCACGCTGGTCCTTGGACTCAGCACGCTGGCCGTTCCCGTGGACTATTTGGGTGATTTCGGCCCACGTGGGCTGTCTGTTCAGTACACACAGGACGTCTGTGGGTGTCCGTCAGCACAAACAGGATATTCATGGCTGTGCGTGTGTGTCTGTCAGCACACACATGACGTCTGTGGCTGTCCATCAGTACACATATCAGCACGTTGGTCCTTTGACTCCGCACGCTGACCCTTCCTGTGGACTGTTCGGGTAATTTTGGCCCTCGTGGGCTGTCTGTTCAGTACACACAGGACGTCCGTCGGTGTCCGCCAGCACACACAGGACGTCCGTGGCTGTCCGTGTGTGTCTGTCTGTGTCCGTCAGCACACACAGGACGGCCGTGGCTGTCCCTCAGTACACATATCAGCACGTTGGTCCTTGGACTCAGCACGCTGGCCCTTCCCGTGGACTGTTTGGGTGATTTTATCCCAAGTGGGCTGTCTTTTCAGTACACACAGGACGTCCATGGGTGTCCGCCAGCACACACAGGACGTCCGGGGCTGTTTGTGGCTGTCTGTCAGCACACACAGGACATCCGTGTGTGTCCGTGTGTGTCTGTCAGCACACACAGGACGTTCGTGGGTGTCGGTCAGCACACTCAGGACGTTCGTGTGTGTCCGTAAGCATACACAGGACGTCTGTGGCTGTACGTGTGTGTCTGTCAGCACAGACAGGACGTCTGTGGCTGTCCATCAGTACACATATCAGCACGTTGGTCCTTGGACTCGGCACGCTGGCCCTTCCCGTGGACTGTTTGGGTGATTTTGGCCCACGTGGGCTATCTGTTCAGTACACACAGGACGTCTGTGGGTGTCCGCCAGCACACACATGACATCCGTGGCTGTCCATCAGTACACATATCAGCACGTTGGTCCTTGGACTCCGCACGCTGGCCCTTCTTGTGGACTGTTCGGGTGATTTTGGCCCTCGTGGGCTGTCTGTTCCGTACACACAGGACGTCCGTGGGTGTCCACCAGCACACACAGGACGTCCGTGGCTGTCCGTGTGTGTCTGTCTGTGTCCGTCTGTGTCCGTCAGCACATACAGGACGTCCGTGGCTGTCCCTCAGTACACATATCAGCACGCTGGCCCTTCCTGTGGACTGTTTGGGTGATTTTGTCCCAAGTGGGCTGTCTGTTCAGTACACACAGGACGTCCATGGGGGTCCGCCAGCACACACAGGACGTCTGGCGTTGTTTGTGGCTGTCCGCCAGCACACACAGGACGTCTGGGGCTGTTTGTGGCTGTCTGTCAGCACACACAGGACGTTTGTGGGTGTCGGTCAGCACACACAGGACGTTCGTGTCTGTCCGTAAGCATACACAGGATTCCCGTGGCTGTACGTGTGTGTCCGTCAGCACACACAGGACGTTTGTGGCTGTCCATCAGTACACATATCAGCACGTTGGTCCTTGGACTCTGCACGCTGGCCCTTCCCGTGGACTGTTTGGGTGATTTTGGCCCACGTGGGCTATCTGTTCAGTACACACAGGACGTCCGTGGGTGTCCGCCAGAACACACAGGACGTCCGTGGCGGTCCGTGTGTGTCCGTGTGTGTCCGTAAGCATACACAGGACATACTTGGCTGTCCATCAGTATACATATCAGCATGCTGGTCCTTGGACTCAGCACGCTGGCCGTTCCCGTGGACTATTTGGGTGATTTCGGCCCACGTGGGCTGTCTGTTCAGTACACACAGGACGTCTGTGGGTGTCCGTCAGCACAAACAGGATATTCGTGGCTGTGCGTGTGTGTCTGTCAGCACACACATGACGTCAGTGGCTGGCCATCAGTACACATATCAGCACGTTGGTCCTTTGACTCCGCACGCCGACCCTTCCTGTGGACTGTTCGGGTAATTTTGGCCCTCGTGGGCTGTCTGTTCAGTACACACAGGACGTCCGTCGGTGTCCGCCAGCACATACAGGACGTCCGTGGCTGTCCGTGTGTGTCTGTCTGTGTCCGTCAGCACACACAGGACGGCTGTGGCTGTCCCTCAGTACACATATCAGCACGTTGGTCCTTGGACTCAGCACGCTGGCCCTTCCCGTGGACTGTTTGGGTGATTTTATCCCAAGTGGGTTGTCTTTTCAGTACACACAGGACGTCCATGGGTGTCCGCCAGCACACACAGGACGTTCGGGGCTGTTTGTGGCGGTCTGTCAGCACACACAGGACATCCGTGTGTGTCCGTGTGTGTCTGTCAGCACACACAGGACGTTCGTGGGTGTCGGTCAGCACACACAGGACGTTCGTGTGTGTCCGTAAGCATACAAAGGACGTCTGTGGCTGTACGTGTGTGTCCGTAAGCATACAAAGGACGTCTGTGGCTGTACGTGTGTGTCTGTCAGCACAGACAGGACGTCTGTGGCTGTCCATCAGTACACATATCAGCACGTTGGTCCTTGGACTCTGCACGCTGGCCCTTCCCGTGGACTGTTTGGGTGATTTTGGCCCACGTGGGCTATCTGTTCAGTACACACAGGACGTCTGTGGGTGTCCGCCAGCACACACTTGACATCCGTGGCTGTCCATCAGTACACATATCAGCACGTTGGTCCTTGGACTCCGCACGCTGGCCCTTCTTTTGGACTGTTCGGGTGATTTTGGCCCTCGTGGGCTGTCTGTTCCGTACACACAGGATGTCCGTGGGTGTCCACCAGCACACACAGGACGTCCGTGGCTGTCCGTGTGTGTCCGTCTGTGTCCGTCTATGTCCGTCAGCACACACAGGACGTCCGTGGCTGTCCCTCAGTACACATATCAGCACGTTGGTCCTTGGACTCAGCACGCTGGCCCTTCCCGTGGACTGTTTGGGTGATTTTATCCCAAGTGGGCTGTCTTTTCAGTACACACAGGACGTCCATGGGTGTCCGCCAGCACACACAGGACGTCCGGGGCTGTTTGTGGCTGTCTGTCAGCACACACAGGACATCCGTGTGTGTCCGTGTGTGTCTGTCAGCACACACAGGACGTTCGTGGGTGTCGGTCAGCACACACAGGACGTTCGTGTGTGTCCGTAAGCATACACAGGACGTCTGTGGCTGTAAGTGTGTGTCTGTCAGCACAGACAGGACGTCTGTGGCTGTCCATCAGTACACATATCAGCACGTTGGTCCTTGGACTCGGCACGCTGGTCCTTCCCGTGGACTGTTTGGGTGATTTTGGCCCACGTGGGCTATCTGTTCAGTACACACAGGACGTCTGTGGGTGTCCGCCAGCACACACATGACATCCGTGGCTGTCCATCAGTACACATATCAGCACGTTGGTCCTTGGATTCCGCACGCTGGCCCTTCTTGTGGACTGTTCGGGTGATTTTGGCCCTCGTGGGCTGTCTGTTCCGTACACACAGGACGTCCGTGGGTGTCCACCAGCACACACAGGACGTCCGTGGCTGTCCGTGTGTGTCTGTCTGTGTCCGTCTGTGTCCGTCAGCACATACAGAACGTCCGTGGCTGTCCCTCAGTACACATATCAGCACGCTGGCCCTTCCTGTGGACTGTTTGGGTGATTTTGTCCCAAGTGGGCTGTCTGTTCAGTACACACAGGACGTCCATGGGGGTCCGCCAGCACACACAGGACGTCTGGGGTTGTTTGTGGCTGTCCGCCAGCACACACAGGACGTCTGGGGCTGTTTGTGGCTGTCTGTCAGCACACACAGGACGTTTGTGGGTGTCGGTCAGCACACACAGGACGTTCGTGTCTGTCCGTAAGCATACACAGGATTCCCGTGGCTGTACGTGTGTGTCCGTCAGCACACACAGGACGTTTGTGGCTGTCCATCAGTACACATATCAGCACGTTGGTCCTTGGACTCTGCACGCTGGCCCTTCCCGTGGACTGTTTGGGTGATTTTGGCCCACGTGGGCTATATGTTCAGTACACACAGGACGTCCGTGGGTGTCCGCCAGAACACACAGGACGTCCGTGGCGGTCCGTGTGTGTCCGTGTGTGTCCGTAAGCACACACAGGACATACTTGGCTGTCCATCAGTATACATATCAGCACGCTGGTCCTTGGACTCAGCACGCTGGCCGTTCCCGTGGACTATTTGGGTGATTTCGGCCCACGTGGGCTGTCTGTTCAGTACACACAGGACGTCTGTGGGTGTCCGTCAGCACAAACAGGATATTCGTGGCTGTGCGTGTGTGTCTGTCAGCACACACATGACGTCAGTGGCTGGCCATCAGTACACATATCAGCACGTTGGTCCTTTGACTCCGCACGCTGACCCTTCCTGTGGACTGTTCGGGTAATTTTGGCCCTCGTGGGCTGTCTGTTCAGTACACACAGGACGTCCGTTGGTGTCCGCCAGCACACACAGGACGTCCGTGGCTGTCCGTGTGTGTCTGTCTGTGTCCGTCAGCACACACAGGACGGCTGTAGCTGTCCCTCAGTACACATATCAGCACGTTGGTCCTTGGACTCAGCACGCTGGCCCTTCCCGTGGACTGTTTGGGTGATTTTATCCCAAGTGGGCTGTCTTTTCAGTACACACAGGACGTCCATGGGTGTCCGCCAGCACACACAGGACGTTCGGGGCTGTTTGTGGTTGTCTGTCAGCACACACAGGACATCCGTGTGTGTCCGTGTGTGTCTGTCAGCACACACAGGACGTTCGTGGGTGTCGGTCAGCACACACAGGACGTTCGTGTGTGTCCGTAAGCATACAAAGGACGTCTGTGGCTGTACGTGTGTGTCTGTCAGCACAGACAGGACGTCTGTGGCTGTCCATCAGTACACATATCAGCACGTTGGTCCTTGGACTCTGCACGCTGGCCCTTCCCGTGGACTGTTTGGGTGATTTTGGCCCACGTGGGCTATCTGTTCAGTACACACAGGACGTCTGTGGGTGTCCGCCAGCACACACTTGACATCCGTGGCTGTCCATCAGTACACATATCAGCACGTTGGTCCTTGGACTCTGCACGCTGGCCTTTCTTTTGGACTGTTCGGGTGATTTTGGCCCTCGTGGGCTGTCTGTTCCGTACACACAGGATGTCCGTGGGTGTCCACCAGCACACACAGGACGTCCGTGGCTGTCCGTGTGTGTCCGTCTGTGTCCGTCTATGTCCGTCAGCACACACAGGACGTCCGTGGCTGTCCCTCAGTACACATATCAGCATGCTGGCCCTTCCTGTGGACTGTTTGGGTGATTTTGTCCCAAGTGGGCTGTCTGTTCAGTACACACAGGACGTCCATGGGGGTCCGCCAGCACACACAGGACGTCTGGGGTTGTTTGTGGCTGTCCGCCAGCACACACAGGACATCTGGGGCTGTTTGTGGCTGTCTGTCAGCACACACAGGACGTTCGTGGGTGTCGGTCAGCACACACAGGATGTTCGTGTCTGTCCGTAAGTATACACAGGATGTCCGTGGTTGTACGTGTGTGTCCGTCAGCACACACAGGACGTTTGTGGCTGTCCATCAGTACACATATCAGCACGTTGGTTCTTGGACTCTGCACGCTGGCCCTTCCCGTGGACTGTTTGGGTGATTTTGGCCCACGTGGGCTATCTGTTCAGTACACACAGGACGTCTGTGGCGGTCTGTGTGTGTCCGTGTGTGTCCGTAAGCACACACAGGACATACTTGGCTGTCCATCAGTATACATATCAGCACGCTGGTCCTTGGACTCAGCACGCTGGCCGTTCCCGTGGACTATTTGGGTGATTTCGGCCCAAGTGGGCTGTCTGTTCAGTACACACAGGACGTCTGTGGGTGTCCGTCAGCACAAACAGGATATTCGTGGCTGTGCGTGTGTGTCTGTCAGCACACACATGACGTCTGTGGCTGGCCATCAGTACACATATCAGCACGTTGGTCCTTTGACTCCGCACGCTGACCCTTCCTGTGGACTGTTCGGGTAATTTTGGCCCTCGTGGGCTGTCTATTCAGTACACACAGGACGTCCGTCGGTGTCCGCCAGCACACACAGGACGTCCGTGGCTGTCCGTGTGTGTCTGTCTGTGTCCGTCAGCACACACAGGACGGCCGTGGCTGTCCCTCAGTACACATATCAGCACGTTGGTCCTGGGACTCAGCACGCTGGCCCTTCCCGTGGACTGTTTGGGTGATTTTATCCCAAGTGGGCTGTCTTTTCAGTACACACAGGACGTCCATGGGTGTCCGCCAGCACACACAGGACGTCCGGGGCTGTTGTGGCTGTCTGTCAGCACACACAGGACATCCGTGTGTGTCCGTGTGTGTCTGTCAGCACACACAGGACGTTCGGGGGGTGTCGGTCAGCACACACAGGACGTTCGTGTGTGTCCGTAAGCATACACAGGACGTCTGTGGCTGTACGTGTGTGTCTGTCAGCACAGACAGGACGTCTGTGGCTGTCCATCAGTACACATATCAGCACGTTGGTCCTTGGACTCTGCACGCTGGCCTTCCCGTGGACTGTTTGGGTGATTTTGGCCCACGTGGGCTATCTGTTCAGTACACACAGGACGTCTGTGGGTGTCCGCCAGCACACACATGACATCCGTGGCTGTCCATCAGTACACATATCAGCACGTTGGTCCTTGGACTCCGCACGCTGGCCCTTCTTGTGGACTGTTCGGGTGATTTTGGCCCTCGTGGGCTGTCTGTTCCGTACACACAGGACGTCCGTGGGTGTCCACCAGCACACACAGGACGTCCGTGGCTGTCCGTGTGTGTCCGTCTGTGTCCGTCTGTGTCCGTCAGCACACACAGGACGTCCGTGGCTGTCCCTCAGTACACATATCAGCACGCTGGCCCTTCCTGTGGACTGTTTGGGTGATTTTGTCCCATGTGGGCTGTCTGTTCAGTACACACAGGACGTCCATGGGGGTCCGCCAGCACACACAGGACGTCTGGGGTTGTTTGTGGCTGTCCGCCAGCACACACAGGACGTCTGGGGCTGTTTGGGCTGTCTGTCAGCACACACAGGACGTTCGTGGGTGTCGGTCAGCACACACAGGACGTTCGTGTCTGTCCGTAAGCATACACAGGATGTCCGTGGCTGTACGTGTGTGTCCGTCAGCACACACAGGACGTTTGTGGCTGTCCATCAGTACACATATCAGCACGTTGGTCCTTGGACTCTGCACGCTGGCCCTTCCCGTGGACTGTTTGGGTGATTTTGGCCCACGTGGGCTATCTGTTCAGTACACACAGGACGCCCGTGGGTGTCCGCCAGAACACACAGGACGTCCGTGGCGGTCCGTGTGTGTCCGTAAGCACACACAGGACATACTTGGCTGTCCATCAGTATACATATCAGCACGCTGGTCCTTGGACTCAGCACGCTGGCCGTTCCCGTGGACAATTTGGGTGATTTCGGCCCACGTGGGCTGTCTGTTCAGTACACACAGGACGTCTGTGGGTGTCCGTCAGCACAGACAGGATATTCGTGGCTGTGCGTGTGTGTCTGTCTGCACACACATGACGTCAGTGGCTGGCCATCAGTACACATATCAGCACGTTGGTCCTTTGACTCCGCACGCTGACCCTTCCTGTGGACTGTTCGGATAATTTTGGCCCTCGTGGGCTGTCTGTTCAGTACACACAGTGATACAGGCCGGTAAGCAGACTGCACGGACGGACGGTCTGAGGTTCGAGGACTCGGACTGGACAGGACGGACGGCCGGTTATGGGACGGCTAGACGGTCGCGATGGGTTGGGAGTTGGCCGGTCTGGTTCCTGAAACAAAAGAATGCTATTTTTATGGGTTTTCATGAATCAAAATATTGAATAGGAAGTAAACAGTATGGTTAAGGAAGAACAGAAGCAAATATGGCTTTTTATGGATTTTTATAAAGAATGGAAAAATCTAGAACTATATGATGCAAGATAACAAAATAAAAGAAGGATAGAAGTATGGGGGATGGATCCTTGTTGCTGGATGTGTATCTCTCTCAACAAGAACAGTGGATGGAGGTGGATAGCTATGGGATTTGGCTTGCTGGATGTGTATCACTCTCAAGGCAAATCGATGGATGGAATGGAGGTGAAGAATCGCCACAAGCTTGGTGGTTTGAAGCTTGATAAGATTCGGCTGCTCTCTCTTGTTTCTCACAGAAAAAGACTTAGGGTTTTTGGTTTGCAAAGGCAAAATTATTTCATAAAAGACTTAGGCAAAAATCGCCAACTTCAAAGAGTTATATAGGGTTTATCCCTTAAGAGACTCAAAAGTAAAAGGCCTTAAACAAGCTGGCCGAAAATGAGGCTGAAACATTAGCCCAAAGTCTTAACCAAATAAATTAAAATAAACCAGACATCTGGTGGTCGGTTTGAGAAGGCTTAGACCAAGGCTAATAGCATGCTTGCATGTTGCCTCATTAAAACCTTACCAAGAAAACCCAATGGGACAAAACCTGGTGAGGAAAAAGAGTACAACACATGCTACTCCCCTTGGTGGTCGGCTAGATCTCAGAACCGGAAAGAGTTGGAGTGGATGAAATAGAAACTGAGTCTGGACCAAGCTCGGATGTGGAAATGAGAAGTCCGGCTTGGTTGAGTCTGAACTGGATCGGGTCGGCCGCGTCCTGAACCTCCTTTGGGCCGGCTTGATCTTGAATCTTCAACTGGACCATCTTCTCAATTAGCAGCTGGTCCTGGTCAGTCTGTCCATCTTGATCAAGGATATGCTGGACAGCTTTGGTGAAACCTTCTCGCAAGGCCCTGGTTCCACTCCGGGTAGTCGGACCGTGCCTAACTATGGGAACCTCTACTTGGATGGCCTCATCATTCCCTCCCTCTTGAAGAGGTTCTGGCCTCAGAACACCATCATCTGCAAAGTCATCACTATCTGCATGGAAAGGAGACAAATCCGAGACATTGAAAGTATGTGAAATTTTAAATTCAGCAGGGAGGTCAAGGATATAGGCGTTGTCGTTGATCTTCTTTAGGATGCGGAATGGTCCTGTCCCACGAGGAGAGAGCTTGGACTTCCGGGCTTCTGGAAACCTCTCGGGCCGCATGTGTAACCACACTAAGTCCCCGGGTTCGAACAGTATCTCCTTCCTCTTCTGGTCATACTTGGCCTTGACCTTAGCCGCCTTGGCTTCTATCCTCTCCTTGACCTTTAGGTGCATATTCTTAACAAACTCGGCCTTGGCGGCTCCATCACGACTGCGGTACATAGAGCTGGGCAGCTCGGTGAAGTCCAAAGGAGTCTCTGGCTGAAACCCATAAACAATCTCAAAAGGTGACAGGTTAGTAGTAGAGTGCCTAGCATGGTTATAAGCAAACTCAACAAAAGGCAAACAAGACAACCAATTTTTAAATTCTTACCGACCGTAGCTCTCAACAGTTGAGAAAGCGTACGGTTACTACCTCAGTCTGGCCGTCGGTCTGGGGATGGCAAGTGGTCGAGAATAGTAGCTTGGTTCCGAACTTGCCCCATAGTGTCCTCCAGAAATGGCTGAGGAACTTGGTATCACGGTCAGAGACAATGGTTCGGGGAACACCATGTAGTCGAACCACTTCTTTGAAGAATAGGTCGGCGGTCTGAGTGGCATCATTAGTGGTGTTACAGGCTATGAAATGGGCCATCTTGGAGAACCTGTCTACCACTACAAAAATGGAATCCTTGTGGTTTATCTTGGGTAAACCCAGCACAAAGTCCATAGAAATGTCTACCCAAGGGTGGTTAGGAATCGGTAATGGCATTTGTAAACCGTAAGGATGTGACCTGGACTTGGTTTTGAGGCAAGTAGTGCACTTGGCGCATATGCTCTCCACATCCCTCTTCATGTTTGGCCAAAAGAAATGTTCAGTTAGGACACTCAAAGTCTTGTCCCGACCAAAGTGTCCCATGAGGCCGCCACCATGGGCCTCCCGAACCAGCAGTTCCCTCATGGCTCCTTTGGGAATGCACAGCCTCTTTCCCTTGAACAGGAACCCCTCGTGCTGGTAGTATGCCCCAAAAGCCCCCTTCTCAGTGTTCCTGAAAACTTCATTAAAATCAAGATCAGTGGCATAAGATTCTTTAATATGCTCGAAACCCATGATCTTGGCCTCCATGGTCACAATGAGAGTGTGTCTCCGGGACAGTGCATCGGCCACCACATTGTCCTTGCCCTTCTTGTACTTGATCACATAGGGAAAGGTCTCCACGAACTCGAGCCATCTGGCGTGCCTCTTCTTGAGTGTGGTCTGTCCCCTCAAGTGCTTAAGTGTCTCATGATCTGTATGAATAACAAATTCCTTAGACAATAGGTAATGCTGCCAAGTTTCAAGGGACCTTACTAGAGCGTATAGCTCTTTGTCATAGGTTGGGTAGTTGAGGGCAGCTCCACTCAGTTTTTCACTAAAGAATGCCACTGGTCGGCCCCCTTGAGTGAGGACAGCTCCAATGCCTGTACCTGATGCATCACACTCAATCTCAAAAGTTTTATTAAAATCAGGGAGTGTAAGAACGGGTGCATGAGTTAAACTATATTTAAGCTTGTTGAAAGACTCCTCTTGGGCAGGGCCCCAAACAAAGGATACATTCTTCTTGATCACTGAGGTCATGGGTGCGGCAATGGTGCTGAAGTCCTTGACAAACCGCCTATAGAAGCTGGCTAGGCCATGGAAACTTCGGACTTGCCCAATAGTGGTCGGTGTGGGCCAGTCTTGGATGGCCTTGATCTTCTCCTCATCGACCTTCAAACCCTGTGAGCTCACAACAAAGCCTAAAAATATTAACTGGTCAGTGCAAAATACACACTTCTTGAGATTGGCAAAGAGTCCTTCCTGCCTGAGAGCCTTCAAAACCTGTTCTACATGACTAATGTGATCGGATAAGCACTGACTATAGATCAATATGTCATCAAAATAGACAACCACAAATTTACCAATGTAAGGCCTTAGAACCTCGTTCATAAGCCTCATGAAGGTACTAGGGGCGTTGGTAAGACCAAATGGCATCACCAGCCACTCATACAAGCCTTGCTTGGTCTTGAAAGCAGTCTTCCACTCGTCTCCCTCCTTCATCCGAACTTGGTGATAGCCACTCCTAAGATCAATCTTGGAAAACACGGTGGAACCACTCAGTTCATCTAACATATCATCAAGTCTAGGAATGGGGTACCGATATTTTATGGTGAATGTTGTTGATGGCTCGGCAATCAACACACATACGCCACGTTCCATCCTTCTTAGGCACCAATAGGACGGGTACTGCACATGGGCTGAGACTCTCTCGAATGTATCCCTTGTCCATGAGGTCTTGGACCTGTCTCTCCAGCTCCTTAGCCTCCTCCGGATTGACTCGGTATGCGGCTCGGTTTGGAAGTGGGGCGCCTGGCACAAAGTCTATCTGATGTTCGATGCCTCGGAGGGGTGGTAAGCCGGCTGGTATCTCTTCAGGGAACACGTCCTTGTACTGGTCCATTAGTCCTTGCATCTCAGCTGGACAATCTGGTGCCTCAAAACCTGCAAAACAACCTTCCTTGAAAACCATTAGTAGCACCTGTGTGTCTTGATGCAATGATTTAATCAGTTTACTAGAAGAGATGTAAAGGTTAGTTTTACTAAACAATCCAGACTGATCCATGGCCCTCTGCATCTCGTACACCTCTTGTGGACTGAGAGGAGCCAGGCTGTGCTTCTTGTTGTTGTGGGTAAAGCTGTAGATGTTAGTCCTTCCATGGTGAATAGTCTCCTTGTCAAACTGCCAAGGCCTCCCTAACAGTAGATGACCGGCTTGCATAGGAACCACATCACACTTCACCTGGTCCTGGTACTTACCAATACAAAAGGTAACAACAACTTGCTCCGAGATTTTAAGCTCCGTCTCATCATTGAGCCACTTGAGCTTGTACGGCCTGGGGTGTGGCAACTTTGCTAGCCCTAACTTCTCAACAAGGTACCTGCTGGCCACGTTAGTGCAAGAGCCACCATCAATAATTAGACTACATACCTTGCCTTCCACGCTACATCTAGTATGGAAGATGTTCTCTCGTTGGACGGTTTCTGGATCAAAGAGGGCACTGAGAGCTCGTCTGACCACCAGTAGCTCACCAGTTTCAGCATAGTCCACTATCTCGTCTCCTGAGTCGGCCATCTCTACATCGGCCTCGTCTTGGGACTCATACTCGCCATCTGCCTTAAGGATCATGACACGCTTGTTCGGACAGTCCCTAGCGTAGTGCCCCTTCCCCTGACATTTGAAGCAAGTAATATCACGAGTTCTTTGAGCTTGTGTTTGTCCCTTACCTGGTTCGGATGAACCTGATTTGGACTGGTCGGTTTGGCCCTTCTTGAACCGGTTTTCCACTTCAATGGATTTGTTCTTCTCAGACCCCTTGGATCCGGTTGAAGCCCATGGCGTCTTGTTCCTGGCACTAGAGGCGTTCTTCCGTTTAATGTGCTGCTCGGCCTGGATGGCATAGTGGAGGAGATCATTGAAGTTGACGTAGGTTTGCCTCTCCACCTTGCGAGCAATGCGGTCTTGAAGGCCTTCCAAGAACTGAGCCATCATAACCTCTTCGGTCTCGCGCGTCCTGAGCTTGTTCTTGAGAGCCTCAAACTCCTCAAAGTACTCCTCTACGGACCTAGTACCCTGAGACAACTTGCGAAAACGTTTTAGTAAGTCCCGCTGATAATATGAGGGAATATACCTTGCACGGAGCTTAGCTCGCATCTCATCCCAAGTCTCAATCCTATAGACCCTGCCAACCTCGGCTACTTCCCTGTCCCACCAGGTTAGGGCATTGTCCGTCAGTTGGGCTGCGGCTAAGGCGATCTTCTTGGCCTCGGTATAGCGGTAGTATTCAAAGATGTACTCCATGCGCCTCTCCCATTCAATGTAGGCGTCCGGGTCAACCTTTCCAGCAAAGGTCGGAGGAGTAAGTTTGAGATCCTTGCCTCCTTGCCAAGCTACTTCATCGTCTCGGAATCTCCTTCGGACCGGGCTTGCATCGCCTTGGACCCGATACTCCCGTCGGTTCCCACGTCCGGCTCGTTCACGCCGCGGCTCTTCTGGTTCGGTACGGTCAGTGTCGAGTTGTCCTCACTGGATTGGGACTGTTCTTCTGGAACGGGTTGATTTCTCCTCCTCGGCCGGGGAGCATTAGCTCGATCCCTTCCTGCTATCTGAGCTAGCTGCTCAGTCACAGTAGCCAGTGTGGCTTGGAGTTCAGCATGGTTAGCCATCAGCTGAGCATTGATCTCGGCTTGTGTGGGTGCTCCGTTTAGGTCTCCCATGTCTCCTGCGACAAGAGAGGAAAAGAAAGAGTGATTTGCAAAGGGTAAAAGAAAAAAAAAGGAAAAGGTTATTTAACTATGATATGCATTGAATGTAAATCTTCCTTTTTTTTTTGTAAAAATCGAAAGTTTTAAAATAGGAAAGTGCAATCTTTTTTTTTTTTTTAAATATGGAAAAACTTGAAGTGCAAGCCAAGAAAAAAAAAGTAAATGCAATTAAATGGAAATCCGATCAAAAAGGAAAGTGAAATCGCTGGATGCCAAAAACAGATTACTAGAATGGAGAATGCACAAAAACGGATCAAAAGATATGCAGGAAAGAAGCAAGTTTGAACTCGCCAAGAACAGCAAGAACAAATGCAATTTTTTTTTTTTTTATAAGGACAAGATGATGAACCAAACAATTAACAAAGGTAACAAGGATAGGATACAACCGAAGGTTTAGGAGCTTTGGGCTCTGATACCAAAATGATACAGGCCGGTAAGCAGACTGCACGGACGGACGGTCTGAGGTTCGAGGACTCGGACTGGACAGGACGGACGGCCGGTTATGGGACGGCTAGACGGTCGCGATGGGTTGGGAGTTGGCCGGTCTGCTTCCTGAAACAAAAGAATGCTATTTTTATGAGTTTTTATGAATCAAAATATTGAATAGGAAGTAAACAGTATGGTTAAGGAAGAACAGAAGCAAATATGGCTTTTTATGGATTTTTATAAAGAATGGAAAAATCTAGAACTATATGATGCAAGATAACAAAATAAAAGAAGGATAGAAGTATGGGGGATGGATCCTTGTTGCTGGATGTGTATCTCTCTCAACAAGAACAGTGGATGGAGGTGGATAGCTATGGGATTTGGCTTGCTGGATGTGTATCACTCTCAAGGCAAATCGATGGATGGAATGGAGGTGAAGAATCGCCACAAGCTTGGTGGTTTGAAGCTTGATAAGATTCGGCTGCTCTCTCTTGTTTCTCACAGAAAAAAGACTTAGGGTTTTTGGTTTGCAAAGGCAAAATTATTTCATAAAAGACTTAGGCAAAAATCGCCAACTTCAAAGGTTATATAGGGTTTATCCCTTAAGAGACTCAAAAAAAAGGCCTTAAACAAGCTGGCCGAAAATGAGGCTGAAACATTAACCCAAAGTCTTAACCAAATAAATTAAAATAAACCAGACATCTGGTGGTCGGTTTGAGAAGGCTTAGACCAAGGCTAATAGCATGCTTGCATGTTGCCTCATTAAAACCTTACCAAGAAAACCCAATGGGACAAAAACCTGGTGAGGAAAAAGAGTACAACACATGCTACTCCCCTTGGTGGTCGGCTAGATCTCAGAACGGAAAGAGTTGGAGTGGATGAAATAGAAACTGAGTCTGGACCAAGCTCGGATGTGGAAATGAGAAGTCTGGCTTGGTTGAGTCTGAACTGGATCGGGTCGGCCGCGTCCTGAACCTCCTTTGGGCCGGCTTGATCTTGAATCTTCAACTGGACCATCTTCTCAATTAGCAGCTGGTCCTGGTCAGTCTGTCCATCTTGATCAAGGATATGCTGGACAGCTTTGGTGAAACCTTCTCGCAAGGCCCTGGTTCCACTCCGGGTAGTCGGACCGTGCCTAACTATGGGAACCTCTACTTGGATGGCTCATCACACAGGACGTCCGTCGGTGTCCGCCAGCAACAACAGGACGTCCGTGGCTGTCCGTGTGTGTCTGTCTGTGTCCGTCAGCACACACAGGACGGCCGTGGCTGTCCCTCCGTACACATATCAGCACGTTGGTCTTGGACTCAGCACGCTGGCCCTTCCCGTGGGACTGTTTGCGGTGATTTTATCCCAAGTGGGCTGTCTTTTCAGTACACACAGGACGTCCATGGGTGTCCGCCAGCACACACAGGACGTCCGGGATGTTTTGTGGCTGTCTGTCAGCACAGACAGGGACTCCGTGTGTGTCCGTGTGTGTCTGTCAGCACACACAGGACGTTCGTGGGTGTCGGTCAGCACACACAGGACGTTCGTGTGTGTCCGTAAGCATACAAAGGACGTCTGTGGCTGTACGTGTGTGTCTCGCCAGCACAGACAGGACGTCTGTGGCTGTCCATCAGTACACATATAGCACGTTGGTCCTTGGACTCTGCCTGCTGGCCTTCCCGTGGACGTTTGGGTGATTTGGCCCACGTGGTCTATCTGTCAGTACACACAGGACGTCTGTGGGTGTCCGCCAGCACACACATGACATCCGTGGCTGTCCATCAGTACACATATCAGCACGTTGGTCCTTGGACTCCGCACGCTGGCCCTTCTTGTGGACTGTTCGGGTGATTTTGGCCCTCGTGGGCTGTCTGTTCCGTACACACAGGACGTCCGTGGGTGTCCACCAGCACACACGGACGTCCGTGGCTGTCCGTGTGTGTCCGTCTGTGTCCGTCTGTGTCCGTCAGCACACACAGGACGTCCGTGGCTGTCCCTCAGTACACATATCAGCACGCTGGCCCTTCCTGTGGACTGTTTGGGTGATTTTGTCCCAAGTGGGCTGTCTGTTCAGTACACACAGGACGTCCATGGGGGTCCGCCAGCACACACAGGACGTCTGAGGTTGTTTGTGGCTGTCCGCCAGCACACACAGGACGTCTGGGGCTGTTTTGTGGCTGTCTGTCAGCACACACAGGACGTTCGTGGGTGTCGGTCAGCACACACAGGACGTTCGTGTCTGTCCGTAAGCATACACAGGATGTCCGTGGCTGTACGTGTGTGTCCGTCAGCACACACAGGACGTTTGTGGCTGTCCATCAGTACACATATCAGCACGTTGGTCCTTGGACTCTGCACGCTGGCCCTTCCGTGGACTGTTTGGGTGATTTTGGCCCACGTGGCTATCTGTTCAGTACACACAGGACGTCCGTGGGTGTCCGCCAGAACACACAGGACGTCCGTGGCGGTCCGTGTGGTCCGTGTGTGTCCGTAAGCACACACAGGACATACGTGGCTGTCCATCAGTATACATATCAGCACGCTGGTCCTTGGACTCAGCACGCTGGCCGTTCCCGTGGACTATTTGGTGATTTTGGCCCACGTGGGCTGTCTGTTCAGTACACACAGGACGTCTGTGGGTGTCCGTCAGCACACACAGGACGTCTGTGTGTGTCCGTCAGCACAAACAGGATATTCGTGGCTGTGCGTGTGTGTCTGTCAGCACACACATGACGTCTGTGGCTGGCCATCAGTACACATATCAGCACGTTGGTCCTTTGACTCCGCACGCTGACCCTTCCTGTGGACTGTTTCGGGTAATTTTGGCCCTCGTGGGCTGTCTGTTCAGTACACACAGGACGTCCGTCGGTGTCCGCCAGCACACACAGGACGTCCGTGGCTGTCCGTGTGTGTCTGTCTGTGTCCGTCAGCACACACAGGACGGCCGTGGCTGTCCCTCAGTACACATATCAGCACGTTGGTCCTTGGACTCAGCACGCTGGCCCTTCCCGTGGACTGTTTGGGTGATTTTATCCCAAGTGGGCTGTCTGTTCAGTACACACAGGACGTCCATGGGTGTCCGCCAGCACACACAGGACGTCCGGGGCTGTTTGTGGCTGTCTGTCAGCACACACAGGACATCCGTGTGTGTCCGTGTGTGTCTGTCAGCACACACAGGACGTTCGTGGGTGTCGGTCAGCACACAGGACGTTCGTGTGTGTCCGTAAGCATACACAGGACGTCTGTGGCTGTACGTGTGTGTCTGTCAGCACAGACAGGACGTCTGTGGCTGTCCATCAGTACACATATCAGCACGTTGGTCCTTGGACTCTGCACGCTGGCCCTTCCCGTGGACTGTTTGGGTGATTTTGGCCCACGTGGGCTATCTGTTCAGTACACACAGGACGTCTGTGGGTGTCCGCCAGCACACACAGGACGTCCGTGGCGGTCCGTGTGTGTCCGTCAGCACACACAGGACGTCCGTGGCTGTCCATCAGTATACATATCAGCACGCTGGTCCTTGGACTCAGCACGCTGGTCCTTGGACTCAGCACCTGGCCCGTTCCCATGGACTGTTTGGGTGATTTTGGCCCACGTGGGCTGTCTGTTCAGTACACACAGAACGTTTGTGGGTGTCCGTCAGCACACACAGGACGTCCGTTGTGTCCATCAGCACACACAGGAGATTTGTGGCTGTGCGTGTGTGTCCGTGTGTGTCTGTCAGCACACACATGACGTCTGTGGCTGTCCATCAGTACACATATCAGCACGTTGGTCCTTTGACTCCGCACGCTGACCCTTCCTGTGGACTGTTCGGGTAATTTTGGCCCTCGTGGGCTGTCTGTTCAGTACACACAGGACGTCTGTGGGTGTCCGCCTACACACACAGAACGTCGTGGCTGTCCGTGTGTGTCATCTATGTCCGTCCGCACACACAGGACGTCCGTGGCTGTCCCTCAGTACACATATCAGCACGTTGGTCCTTGGACTCAGCACGCTGGCCCTTCCCGTGGACTGTTTGGGTGATTTTTATTCCACTGGGCTGTCTGTTCAGTACACACAGGACGTCCGTCTGGTGTCCAGCAGCACAACACAGGACGTCCGTGGCTGTTTGTGGCTGTCCGTCAGCACACACAGGTCATCCGTGTGTTCCGTGTGTGTCTGTCAGCACACACAGGACGTCCGTGGGTGTCCGTCAGCACACACAAAACGTCCGTGTGTGTCCGTTTGCATACACAAGACGTCTGTGGCTGTCCGTGTGTGTCCGTCTGCACACACAGGACGTTCGTGGCTGTCCATCAGTACACATATCAGCACATTGGTCCTTGGACTCTGCACGCTGGCCCTTACCGTGGACTGTTTGGGTGATTTTGGCCCAAGTGGGCTATCTGTTCAGTACACACAGGATGTCCGTTGGTGTCCGCCAGCACACACAGGACGTCCGTGGCTGTCCTTGTGTGTCTGTGTGTGTCCGTCAGCACACACAGGATGTCCGTGGCTGTCCATCAATACACATATCAGCACGTTGGTCCTTGGACTCAGCACGCTTACCCTTCCCGTGGACTGTTCGGGTGATTTAAGGGACGTCTGTGGCTGTCTGTTCAGTACAGACAGGACGTTCGTGGCTGTCTGTTCAGTACACACAGGACGTCCGTGGGTGTCCGTCAGCACACATAGGACGTTCGTGGCTGTGCGTGTGTGTCCGTGTGTGTCCGTCAGTACACACATGACGTCCGTGGCTGTCCATAAGTACACATATCAGCACGTTGGTCCTTTGACTCCGCACGCTGACCCTTCCTGTGGACTGTTCGTGTGATTTTGGCCCTCGTGGTGAGAGAACCAAAATAAGGATCACTCTTTCGGTAAGGTTGATATGAACCCAGATGCGAGAGGATTGAGAACTGATGGATCGAGGGGTGACACTAAGGTTGCGGAATAGCCCAAAGATACTACCAGAGATTCGAAGGTTGTCGGATGTGACGCACCGGTCCAACACAACGAAGTGGTTCGCTTGGAGATGAGCTCACCAAGAGAAGTATGAATGTTCTAAGCAAAGAACAATGAGAGAAGACTTCAAAAGAAGCAAAGGAAAATCGATGTGATTTTATTAAGGGGGATCATCACATACTTATAAGGTTTGTGAGTCAAAGAAACATAAAGACATTTGTGGGAAAAGACAACATAGAAGATAGAAATAATGAAAACAAGACATAGAAACTAGAAATGAAGACTTTGACTAAAGACTGGTCAAGTTGCGGATTCTTGTGTTGACTGGTCCAGATTCACAAAGATGTCCAAGTTCATTTGTGGTGATCAGGTCATCCGCGGTAAGGAGCAGGACGGATGTAAGGCTGACCGCATGATTGATCGTCGATGATCCATGAACGGATGAAGAGATAGCTCGACCCAAATCTTCAGAGAGCTTAAGTATCCTTCCTCTGGAGTAGTTGGAAGCATCGATCATCATGAAATCATCAAAGTGGTTGGAAAGGTCGTGATCAGCCTGATCCGGGCGTGCGGTACGTCCCAAACGGGCAAGGAAAGATAGGCTAAGTCCGGAATCTGATTCTTCTCGAGGATCATGGGTTCTGGCTTGACTGTTGGCTCTAGAATGGCGAATGGGTCGGGGAAGAACGCATGTGGTTTGGCTCATGATCATAGGTTGGATCGTCATGGTCGGTGCACCTCGGGTCACGTCCGGTTGATCGGGTCACCGGCTCTGTCCGTTGATCTGGTACGGCTGAATGGCTGAACCTCAGTTGGACTGATCTGATCGTCGTGGTCACACATGCTGAGTCTGCCACGTCCTGGTCCAGGTCCTGGGTTCTATCACCCCTCCCTCTTCAAAGGATTTGACCACACAATCCGGATCATCTGCGCAAAAAGGAGATAAATCAGAAACATTAAAACTTGAAGAGATATCATACTTACCCTGAAGATCAAGCTGGTAAGCATTGTCATGGAGTTTCCTGAGAATCTGGAATGGACCATCGACCCGGGGCATGAGTTTGAATTCCTTTGTTCCGGTTGAACGTTCCCGAATCTCTTGTCAACCCAACAAGATCACCTTCCTGGAAGATCACTTCTTTCCTTTTCTTGTCTGCAAGTCGTTTGTAGCCCTCGGTCTTGGCTTCAATGTTGGCACGGACCTGTTCATGCAGCTTCTTGATCGTGTCCACCTTCCTCTTGCCATCTGTATTAACTCGTTCACTCAAAGCAAAGGTAAAAGATCAAGTGGAGACAAGGGATTAAATCCATAAACAACCTCAAAAGGAGAAAACTTAGTAGCTGAATGCAAAGCATGGTTATAAGCAAATTTAACATGAGGCAAACATTCTTCCCAAGTCCTAAGATTCTTTTTAACCAAAGATCTAAGCAAAGCAGACAAGGTTCGGTTAACTACTTCAGTTTGCCCATCAGTTTGCGGATGATAAGTTGTAGAGAACATTATTTCTACCTAGCTTAGACCACAAGGTCTTCCAAAAATAGGTAAGGAACTTAGCATCACGATAAGAGACAATGGTCTTAGGCATTCCATGCAATCTAACAACTTTCTTAAAGAAAAAATCTGCAACTTGCACAGCATCATCAGTTTTGTGACAAGGAATGAAATGAGCAATTTTCGAGAACCTATCAACAACCACAAAGATAGAATCTCGTCCAGCTTTAGACCTAGGCAATCCAAGCACAAAATCCATAGAAATGTCTACCCAAGGATGAGAGGGAATGGGTAGAGCTGAGTACAAACGCGGTGTGATGCTTTAGGCTTAGACTTCTTGCACACCACACATCGGCTACAGATCCTCTCAACATCTTTCATCAGGCTCGGCCAGTAGAAATGGTCATGAACCGCCTTGTAAGTCTTCTTGACACCAAAGTGTCCCATAAGCCCACCTCCATGAGCTTCCCTGAGAAACAACTCCCTCAAAGAACATTGGGGCACACACAAACGGTTATCAAAGAATAAGAAACCAGAATTTTGAAAGTATTTGCCATAAGCAACCTTTGAGCATTTTAAAAAAATCTCTTTAAAATCCTGATCAGAAGCATAAAGATCCTTGATAAATTCAAAGCCAAGCAATTTAGTTTCAAGGACTGAGAGAAGAGTATACCTTCGAGACAATGCATCAGCCACAACATTCTCCTTACCTTGTTTGTACTTGATCACATAAGGGAATGTCTCAATGAACTCCATCCAACGAGCATGCCCTTGTTGAGCTTCTGCTGACCCTTAAGGTGTCTTAGAGACTGATTATCAGTGTGGATGATGAACTCCTTAGGCCAAAGATAGTGCTGCCATGTTTGAAGGGCCCTCACCAAGGCATAGAGTTCTTGGTCGTATGTGTGGTAGTTGAGCAAGGCTCCTCCAAGCTTCTCACTGAAATAAGCCACTGATTTTCCATCCTGCATCAACACAGCACCAATACCAACACCAGAAGCATCACATTCGATTTCAAAAGCTTTAGAAAAATCTGGAAGTACAAGTAAAGGGGCGTGAGTCAACTTCCCTTTAAGGATTTCGAATGCTTCTTCCTGAGCTGGTCCCCATTTGAACCCCACGTTCTTCTTGATTACTTCAGTAAGAGGAGTGGCCAAGGTACTGAAGTTTTGAACAAATCGCCTATAGAAGCCGACAAGGCCATGGAAGCTTCTTACTTCACCAATGGTGGTCGGAATGGGCCAGTCTCGTATTGCTTGGACCTTCTGTTCGTCCACTCTCAAGCCATCTGCACCTACAACAAAACCTAGAAAGACCACATGATCTGTGCCAAAAGCAACTTTCCTTTCTAAGGACTTCAAGAACAGATTTCAAATACTGTTTGTGCTCATCAAGGCTTGCTGCTGTAAATAAAAATGTCATCAAAGTAAACCACAACAAAATGACCAATAAAAGACCTCAAGACATGATTCATTAGGCGCATGAAAGTACTAGGTGCATTAGTGAGACCAAAGGGCATGACAAGCCACTCATACAAACCTAGTTTTGTTTTAAAGGCCGTTTTCCATTCATCACCTTCTTTCATCCTAATCTGATGATAGCCACTTCTCAAATCTATCTTAGAAAAGTACTTAGAACCATGGAGTTCATCAAGCATATCATCAAGACGAGAGATAGGATGTCGATACTTTACCGTGATGTTGTTTATGGCCCGGCAGTCCACACACATCCTCCAGGAGCCATCCTTCTTTGGTACAAGTAGAACAGGCACGGCACAGGGACTGAGACTCTCTCTGATGTATCCCTTCTCAAGCAAGTCATTGATCTGTTTCTCCAGCTCCTTGGTCTCGACCGGATTGGTGTGGTACGCTGGTCGGTTCGGTAGAGAGGCGCCCGGGATGAGATCGATCTGATGCTCAATGCCTCTCACCGGTGGCAATCCTTTGGGATTTTCTTCTGGAAACACATCAGAATAATCCTGCAAGATACCTAAAAATTCACTCGGAATCTCTGGTAAGGTCAGAGGAAGATGAGGCCAAAAGAGACTCTTTATAAATCAGTAAGAGAAATGGCTTTTGAAAGCAAAGAGACTTCCTTACCTGACTTTCTTTGATAAAGAAGTTGGAGTTTTGGTACTGGTCTCAGGTTTATCAGCTTTAGAGTCTTGGTCTTGGTTCTTCTTAAGTTTGGACCTGGTCTTGATGTACTTCCGAAGGCGACAAAGGCACCAAGGTGATCTTCTTTCCCTTATGATCAAATGAATGCCGGTTTGTGAAACCATCATGCACTGCCTCTTGTCAAATTGCCAAGGCCGGCCCAAGAGAACATGGCAAGCATCCATGGGAAGCACATTGCACACAACCTCATCCTCATATCGGCCAATGGAGAGTGGAACCGTGACTTGCTCCTTCACATACTGTTCTCCGGCCTCATTGAGCCACTCCAACCTGAAAGGACGAGAAAGAGGCCGAGTAACAAGCCCAAGTTTCTTTACAAGGGTGTCACTAGCCACATTAGTGCAACTACCTCCATCAATGATTAAAGAACAAACTTTATCAGAAATGAGACATCTAGAGTGAAAGAGATTCTCCCTTTGTTCTTTGTCATTGGATTTTGGTTGGACACTCAAGGCACGCCTAGTAACCAGTAGTGAACCATGGCTCGGCTCATCAAGAACATCCTCATCATAGATCGGATCAGAACTCTCCACAAAGGTCGAGCAAAACTCATCGATCACTCCATCGACCTCCTCATCAAAGATGGGATCAGTGGTGTCGTCCAAGACCCTCCTAGTAACAAGAAGGGGACCATGAACCGGGAAGTCAAGTGCTTCTTCCTCATCATCATCATCATCATACACTGGTCCGAGATCCTCCTTGTCTTCTTCAGATTCGACTTCTCCATTCTCCAAGAGCACCATCACCTTTTGGTTTGGACATCGGTTGGCATAGTGGCCAAGGCCATGACACCTAAAGCATTGGATGTCTCTGGTTCGTTTGGTAGGCTCTTCTTTCTTTTCTCTATCAACACGAGCAGGGATATTAGTCTTAAAAGCTGTATTTGTTGTGTGGAAGAAGACTTACCCTTCTCTTGATAGTTTGGCTTGGAAGCAAAAGGTCGGTTTAGAAGCAAAGGTCGGTTAGTGAGACCCTTTCTCTTGACTTGTTGCTCGATCAGCACAGCCTTGTGTAGCATCTGCTCCATGCTGTCATAGTCTTCCAGCTCCATCCGGTCTTGTATGTCCCGGTTGAGCCCGGTAAGAAATCTGGCCATGGTGGCGTCTAAGGGCTCTTCTACATCAGCTTTGATCATCAAGGTCTCCATCTCCTGGTGATAGTCCTCAACTGAATTAGAACCTTGAAGCAAACGCCTGAGTTTACGGTGTAGATCTCGGTGGTTGTTGGGGTCAAAAACGGTTACGACAAATTTAACATTCAAAACGTCGAGGAGGAGGAAAATAAGAATTTCTCCGAAGAGTATTTTCGAAATAGACTCTTTCTTACGAAAAAGCTTTACGGAAGAAAGAATCGAGATGTCCGAGAA
>NW_022610455.1:0-34842 GCF_000309985.2 Brassica rapa
GCTTCTAACCAGGCGTGAGGAGAACAGAGTGTTTGGACTGCTGCTCACCCTTAACCCATCTTATGGGAGCTTGATCAAGCACATCCTAAGAGCTGACAAGCTACCTGACCTGGATGAAGTATGTGCTCAAATCCAGAAGGAAGAAGGCTCAGTGGGCTTGTTTGGTGGCAAGGGAGACTTAAGCATGGCGCATCAAGCAGAACAGCAGTAGCAAACAAGGCGGCGTACAAACAAGATGAGAGGAAAGGCCTGACCTGCGACCACTGCAAGAAGAAGGGTCACTTGAAGGACAAATGCTGGATACTTCATCCCCACCTTAAGCCTAGCAAGTTTAGGGAGACTCGCTCCAATACCAAGATGCAAGGGCCAACTTCTCAGCTGATGGTGCTGAGCCAACAACACCAATCACCATGGGCATAAGCAACCTAGGTGTGGGAAGTGCAACTGCCTCCACATCAGGCTATGCCACGCCAAGGGCCAACCTGGATGAGACCATCAAGAAGTCTGACTTAACTGCTCTCATCAAGGCTCTAAAGAATCTGGTATATCTAAAAACCTTGGTGTTTCTCTAATGCTTCACATACTGCTAATGGCACTATAAGAGTTTTTAAATCGGCTAAGCCCTTAGTTATAGATTCTGGTGCTTCTCATCACATGATAAGTGATTTAGAACTGATTAAAAACATAGAACCGGCCTTAGGAAATGTGATGATAGCAAATGGAGATAAAATCCCAATAAAAGGTGTAGGTAATCTTAAACTGTTTGATAAAGAAACTAAGGCTTTCTATATGCCCACCTTTGCTTCAAATCTATTATCTGTTAAGAAAGTAACTAATGATCTCAATTGTCAAGTTACATTCACGCCTAACAGTGTGTACTTTCAGGATATTGATTCTAGTAAGTTGCTTGGCAAAGGTGTTACCAAGGGAGACTTGTACTTGCTTGAGGACACAAGATCCGCAACTGATCTATTTCCTGTTTTTCATTCTGTTTCTGAATTCCCTAAAGATGTATATGGCATGCTAGACTAGGACATCCTCATTCTCATGCCTTGAACATCCTGTTACCTAGCATTTCTTTTAAAAGTGATTGTGAGGCTTGTATCTTAGGAAAACATTGTAGAACTGTGTTTCCTAAATCAAAGACTCATATGATAATTGCTTTGATCTCATACATTCTGACGTATGGACTGCCCCATGTGCATCTAGAGAGCAACATAAATATTGTGTGACATTCATTGATGAAAAATCTAAATACACATGGATCACTTTGTTGCAATCTAAGGATAGAGTGCTAGAAGCTTTTAAAAAACTTTCAGAGCTATATAACTAACCATTTCAATGTTAAGATCAAAATTCTTAGATCAGATAATGGTGGTGAGTATACTAGCACAGCCTTCAAACAACACCTAGCCTCACATGGAATCATTCAACAAACTAGCTGCCCTTATACACCTCAACAAAATGAGTGGCTGAGAGAAAGAATAGACACTTGATGGAAGTGGCGAGGAGTATGATGTTCCACGCCAATGTACCTAAGCGTTTTTGGGAGATGCAGTGGTCACGGCCACCTATCTAATCAACCGCACACCTACAAGAGTCCTCCTTGATGCCACTCCCTATGAGGTACTAAACAAATCTAGATCATCCATTGACCATTTGCGTGTGTTTTGGGTGTGTGTGTTTTGTTTTGATTCCAGAGAACTAAGAAACAAGCTAGAAGCAAAGAGCACAAAGGCCATGTTCATTGGGTACTCCACACATCAGAAAGGGTACAAATGCTATGTGCCAGAAACAAGAAGAGTCCTAGTATCCAGAGATGTTAAGTTCATGGAATCCAAGGCCTACTATGATGAGAACAGTTGGGGAGAACTCAAAGATCTATCTCACTCTGCCTCGGACAGAGCTAACAACCTGAAAGTTCTTATGGAAAGACTTGGCATCAGCTTACCAAGGGAACCAGAAAAGAGCCAGGACACTACCCCTCAGCATGATGGAGCTGAGGTACGAGATAATGAAGTCTCTCATCATGATCATGAGGGGGGCAATGGAGAACAATCTGCGCAAGATCAACCTGAACAATCTGCGCAAGCTCAACCTGAAGAAAACTCAGTATTGTCTCATGATCAAGATGAGATGGCACAACCAGAAACTGAAGATCAAGGTAGGGAACCTGAGCAGACACCAGCCCTAAGAAGAAGTACAAGGATCAGGAGACCGGCTTCAGATTGGGTTAAGACAAGAATCTACTACAATGCTCAAGCCGTGGCACATCCAGTAAGTGGAGTATGCACCTTTGCTCAATATCCAGAAGAACATCAAGTCTTTGTGAGTCATTGGACCAGGAATGGATACCAAAAACGTATGCAGAAGCTATGGAGGATGATGAATGGAGGAGCTCAGTGGATGATGAAATGGGGGCCATGGAAGGGAATAACACCTGTATGAGACAGAGCTTCCAAAAGGGAAGAAAGCTGTGACTAGCAGACTCATACACACCATCAAGTACCTTGCAAATGGGAACCAGAAAGGAAAAAGACCAGACTAGTGGCAAGAGGGTACACACAAGTATATGGAGAAGACTACCTAGACACTTTTGCACCAGTAGCCAAGCTCCATACAATCCGGATACTCCTCTCATTGGCAGTGAACCTAGAATGGGATCTTTGGCAAATGGATGTGAAGAATGCATTCTTGCAAGGTGAACTAGAGGATGAAGTATATATGAGGCCACCTCCCGGAATGGAAGAGATGGTGAAACCAGGGAATGTTCTCAGACTCAGGAAGGCTATCTATGGCCTGAAACAATCACCAAGAGCTTGGTACCACAAGCTAAGCACCACACTAAATGGGAGAGGCTTTGTGAAGTCTCAAGCGGATCACACACTGTTTACCCTCACCAGCCAGCAAGGGATCGTTGTGATTCTGGTCTATGTAGATGACATCATCATCACTGGTAGTGACAAGGAAGAGATCAGCTCAACTAAGACATTCCTCAAGACCGCATTTGACATCAAAGACCTAGGAGAACTGAAATATTTCCTTGGCATTGAGATGTGTAGATCAAGGGAGGGGATTGTTCATGTCCCAAAGGAAGTATACTTTGGACATTCTAAAGGAGGCAGGAGACCTTGGAGGAAGAGTGGCCAAGACACCACTAGAAGAAGGCTACAAGGTTATGCGTGAGGGGGAGTTTGATGCAACTCCCTTTGAGGATGTCAAGAGGTATAGAAGAATGGTTGGGAAGCTTATCTATCTTACTATCACAAGGCCGGATGTGTGTTTTGCTGTGAACCAAGTGAGCCAACACATGCAAGCTCCTAAGGTACATCATTGGAACATGGTGGAAAGGATCTTGAGATACTTAAGAGAGGCGCCAGGTCAGGGAGTGTGGATGGCTTGCAACAAGAGTACTGAAGTTGTTGGGTATTGTGATGCTGATTGGGCTGGAGATAGAGTTGATAGGAGATCAACTACAGGCTATTGCACCTTTATTGGAGGAAACCTAGTCACATGGAAGAGCAAGAAGCAGAAGGTGGTCTCTTGCTCAAGTGCTGAGGCAGAGTACCGATCTATGAGGAAGCTTACTATTAGATTTTGTGATTTAAAGAGTGATTAAGTTTAATCTGAGAATTAAAGAGATTAGAGATTAAGAACAAGAGAGAGACTAGAGAGAGAGACTCAAAACTCCATTAATTAATACTGATGAGGGTTTACAAGTATATAAAGAGAGAGCAACAAGGAATTTCGAAATGTATAAGCATGTGTAGTCAAAGGACAGGCTGGAACTCCTTTTGAATCACTTGGCTGTGCTTTCTCACATGCTTGCACTAGTAGAAAAGCATCCTCTCCTTTCCAGCATCATACAGGCTGTCAAAGGCTCCCTTATCCTTCCTTATCCTCTTTGGTCGAGTTTACTCTCTTCCCTTCACTAAGTTACCTTCTCATGCCATCAGATAACTTCCCAAGTTGTTACTGTGGTTAAACTAAAGTTACCACAGTAAAACTCCAAAGTTACTGTCTACTCCAACTCTCTTCCTCTCTCAATATATCAACTCTTTATTCTCTCATCTCAACACTCCCCTCAAGCTTGACCATGTGGAACAAGTCAAGCTTGGAAGGACCATGAGATCTCCCTCATTAAAACCTCATTAAGGAAAACCCATTGGGACAAAACCTGAATGAGGAAAAAGAGTAGAGATCACATGATCAGGAGAGTGTATAGACTAGCCCTTAGGCGAGAGATCAATGAGTCCTAACCTGATGTGTATGGACTCCATTGTCTTTTGCCTTGCTGCCTTTGTGAACACATCTGCTAACTGATCCTCACTCCGAGTATAACAAGGTAGAATCACCCCAAGAATCATCATCTGCCTCACCTTGTGACAATCAACCTCAATGTGCTTTGTTCTCTCATGGAACACAGAGTTAGATGCAATGTGGATAGCTGCTTGATTATCACAATGCATTGTCATTGGCGTTGCTTGAATAATCTCCAGATGCTTCAAAATCCCTTTTATCCACACTAGCTCATTTGTAAGCTTCAGCATTGCTCTATACTCGGCCTCAGCACTGGAACAAGACACTACCTTCTGCTTCTTACTCTTCCAAGTGACCAAGTTACCACCAATGAATGTACAATAGCCTGTGGTTGATCTTCTATCTGCTCTATCACCAGCCCAATCCGCATCACAGTAGCCTACAACCTCAGTACTCTTGTTACATCCCATCCATACTCCAAGACCAGTAGTTCCATTCAGATACATCAAGATCCTTTCCACCATCCGCCAGTGGTGCTCCTTAGGAACTTGCATATGTTGACTGACTTGATTCACCGCAAAGCATACATCAGGTCTAGTAATGGTAAGATAAATCAACTTCCCCACTAGCTTCCTATACAGCTTAGGATCATGGAATGGCTTGCTATGCTCAATCTCCCCCTCACGTGGAACCTTGTACCCATCCTCCATTGGCATCTTGGCTGTCTTTCCTCCATAGGCATCTGCTCCCTTCAATAGATCAATCACATACTTCCTTTGAGACATGAACAATCCTTCCTTTGATCTGCATATCTCAATCCCAAGAAAATACTTCATTTCCCCCAAGTCTTTAATCTCAAAGCTTGCCTTGAGATACTCCTTTGTAGCCTTGATGCCTTCCTTATCACTGCCTGTGATGATGATATCATCCACATACACAAGTAATACCACAATACCAGATGAGGTGGTTAGGGTAAAGAGAGTGTGATCCAATTCTGACTTTCTGAACCCTCTCCCATTCAGTGTAGTACTCAACTTGTTGTACCACGCCCTTGGAGACTGCTTGAGACCATAGATAGCTTTCCTCACCTCAACACATTACCCTTCTTTACTAGATGTTCAAGACCTGGTGGTGGATGCATGTATACTTCATCTTCCAACTCTCCTTGAAGGAATGCATTCTTCACATCCATTTGCCACAAATCCCACTCAAGATTCACAGCTAAAGATAATACAATCCTGATAGTATGAAGTTTAGCCACAGAGCAAAGGTCTCAACATAGTCCTCACTGAGAGTTTTAGAAGATTAAGGAGAGATTAAGAGAGAAGAGTAAGAGATGGAGAGAGTTTCCGTGAGAGTGTGACAAAGAGAATAGAAGGAGAATAAGTTTCCTTACTTGATTTGTTACACATGACAGGGTATTTAAAGACATACAAGAATGCATAAACAATGAGAAGATAGTACAAGGGAAAGAATAAACAAAGAGGAGGCAGATCCGCGGATGGCTCGTTCAGCAAGAGGGATAGTGACAGCTCCCAACGGTCAGCTCCCTCTCTCTTCTCTTAGACACACCCGTGACTCCTCCACTCACTTCTCTTCAACGGATACATGTCGACATTCCCACTCACTAGGAGATCTTTTAATCACTTGACCGAGTTGGTTAACTCATGACTTGCTTCCTTTCCTTGCAAGTCACTCTTAGGTTGTACGGACAGCCTTGTTCTCCAAGTTCCTATCTTCTTGCTTTATTCTTCATGTCAACACTCCCCCTCAAGCTTGACAGTAGTGAGTGTCAAGCTTGGAAATCCATGAAGCATTCCCTCATTAAACCTTTACTTGGAAAAACCACTTGGGATAAAAACCAAGCAAAGGAAAAAGAGTAGAATACTCCATGGTGAGGGGATCATTGACATGGAAGGTTTATGAGTCCAAGTCTTGGAAGAATGGACTCACAAACTTTGCTGCTGGCTGCCTTGGTGAAGATGTCAGCCAGCTGATCCTCACTTCTTGTATAGCATGGGAGGATCACTTGCTGTTCTACTGCTTGTCTCACCTTGTGACAGTCCACTTCTATGTGTTTTGTCCTCTCATGGAAGACTGAGTTGGATGCAATGTGTATTGCAGCTTGATTGTCACAATGCATGGTCATGGGAGTGGTGATCTCAATTCCCAAGTCGCCTAGAAGCCCCTTTATCCAGATAAGCTCACTGGTTAGCTTCCTCATTGATCTGTACTCTGCTTCTGCACTTGAGCAAGACACCACCTTCTGCTTCTTGCTCTTCCAAGTGACCAGATTCCCTCCAATGAATGTACAATAGCCGGTGGTTGACCTTCTGTCTACTCTGTCCCCAGCCCAATCTGCATCACAGTATCCTATCACCTCAGTGTTCTTGTTGCAAGCCATCCATACACCCTGACCTGGCGCCTCTCTCAAGTATCTTAGGATCCTCTCCACCATGTTCCAGTGATGAACCTTGGGAGTTTGCATGTGCTGGCTTACTTGATTAACTGCAAAGCACACATCTGGCCGAGTGATGGTTAGATAGATCAGCTTCCCAACCATCCTTCTATACTGCTTGACGTCTTCAAATGGAGTATCTTCATACTCCCCCTCTCGCAATACCTTGTAACCTTCTTCAAGTGGTGTCTTGGCTTGTCTTCCTCCAAGATCTCCTGCCTCCTTTAAGATGTCCAGGGTATACTTTCTTTGGGACATGAACAATCCTTCCTTTGATCTGCACATCTCAATGCCGAGGAAGTACTTCAGTTCTCCTAGGTCTTTGATATCAAATGCGGCTTTAAGAAAGGTCTTGGTTGAACTGATCCCCTCCTTGTCACAACCAGTGATGATGATATCATCCACATAGACTAGAATCACAACAATCCCTTGCTTGCTGGTGAGAGTGAAGAGTGTGTGATCCGCTTGAGACTTCACAAAGCCTTTCCCATTCAGTGTAGTGCTCAGCTTGTGATACCAAGCTCTTGGTGATTGCTTCAAACCATATATGGCTTTTCTGAGTCTGAGTACATTCCCTGGTTTCACCATCTCTTCCATTCCCGGCGGTGGTCTCATATATACCTCATCTTCTAGTTCACCTTGCAAGAAGGCATTCTTCACATCCATTTGCCAAAGATCCCACTCTTGATTTACTGCCAATGAAAGGATAATCCGGATTGTGTGGAGCTTGGCCACTGGTGCAAAGGTGTCTAGATAGTCTTCTCCATAAACTTGTGTGTATCCTCTTGCTACCAATCTGGTCTTCTTTCTTTCTGGCTTCCCATTTGCAAGATACTTGATGGTGTGTATGAGTCTGCTGGTCACGGCTTTCTTTCCTTTTGGAAGCTCTGTCTCATACCAGGTGTTGTTCCTCTCCATGGCTCCCATTTCATCATTCACTGATTCCCTCCATTCATCATCTTCCATAGCTTCTGCATATGTTCTTGGTATCCATTCCTGATCCAATGAACCCACAAAGGCTTGATGTTCTTCTGGATAGTGAGCTAGGGAGCACACGCCACTGGGTGGGTGAGCTACTGCCTCTGCATTGAAGTAGACTCTGGTGTTGTTCCAGTTTGAAGCCGGCTTCTTGATCCTAGTACTTCTCCTAAGTACTGGCTGATCATTTTCATTCTGAGTGCCTTCTCCACCTTCCAAGTTCTGATTCTGATCCTCTACTTCCTCCTCTTGGTCATGGTGCTCTTCTTGATCATGAACTTCCTCAGATACAGGTGGTTCACCCTGATTTCCCCCCTCAGGATCAAGGGGAGCAGCTTCTTGGATCTCAACTTCATCTGTAGTTGTCTCGGTTTGCTCTTCAGACCGGCTTGATCCTCCCACATTATCTGATCCTGCTTGTCCCGGCTCTTCCATAGGTAAGCTGACCCCAAGTCTCCTCATGACTTGTCTGAGATTGGCTGCTCTATCTGATGCGGATTGAGACAAGTTCTCCAGCTCATTCCAATCCTTGTTGTTGTAGTACCCTCTGGTTTCTACAAACTTCACATCTCTAGATACCAAGACTCTCCTAGTCTCTGGTTCATAGCACTTATAGCCCTTCTGGTTTGGTGAATACCCAATGAACATAGCTCTTGTGCTCTTAGCCTCCAGTTTGTTCCTCAGTTCTCCTGGTTTCAAAACAAAACACAGGCACCCAAACACACGCATATGATCAATAGATGGTTTAGCTTTGTTCAATACCTCAAATGGAGAGGAGTCTTTTAGAACTCTGGTAGGAATGCGGTTGATCAGGTAGCATGCAGTTAGGACCGCATCACCCCAAAAACTCTTTGGGACACTAGTATGAACATCATGCTCCTAGTGACCTCCATGAGATGCCTGTTCTTCCTCTCGGCCACACCATTTTGTTGGGGAGTGTATGGACAGCTGGTTTGATGGATCACACCTCGTTTGGCTAGATGGGCTTTGAATGCATTGCTGGTGTACTCTCCTCCATTATCTGATCTCAAAATCTTAACTTTGGCATTATAATGGTTAGAGACATATGTTTCAAAGTTTATAAATGCATCTAAGACCCTATCCTTTGATTGTAAGAGAGTGATCCATGTGTACTTGGATTTCTCATCAATAAAGGTCACAAAATACTTGTGATGTTCTCTAGAAAGACATGGAGCTGTCCATACATCCGAGTGAATTAAATCAAAGCAGTGTTCATAGATTGTACTAGACTTGGGAAATACAGTTTTGCAATGTTTTCCTAAGATACAAGCTTCACAATCTTGTTGGAATGAAATACTAGGCAACATGATGTTCAAGGCACGAGAATGAGGATGTCCTAATCTAGCATGCCACATTACATCTTTAGGGAAATTAAAACTTGAATTGAAAGCAACAGATAGATCGGATGCAAGCTTAGTGTCTTCTAGCAAGTACAGGTTTCCCTTGCTCACACCTTTGCCAAGCAACCTACATGAGTCAATATCCTGAAAGTAGACATCATCAGGCGTAAATATAACATTGCAATTCAAGTCATTGGTCACCCTTTTCACAGATAATAGATTAGAAGTGAAACTAGGCATGTAGAAGGCTTTGGATTCTTTCTCAAATAATTTAAGTTCCCCTATGCCTTTAATTGGAACCTTGTTACCATCAGCTATCATAACATTTCCTACTGCAGGAGTGATATTTTTAATCAAGTTTAAATCACTAATCATGTGATGAGAGGCTCCTGAGTCTATGACTAAGGGTTTAACTCTATCAGATTCATGAGCAACTTGAAATGCCGTGAATAAACTCCTAGGCAATTGATATGATGCACTAAGAGAGGAACCAAGAGTTTTACCAGACTCCTTGAGAGCTTTGATGAGTGCCTCAATGTCAGATTTCTTGATGGACTCATCCTGGTTTCCCTTGCCCTCATGAGTGCGGTAGGCCGTGGAAGCTTCTCCTACATCACCTGAGTAGTTTGCTCGACCATCAGTCTTGAACTTAGCCGGTTTGAGGTGTGGGTGAAGTATCCAGCACTTGTCCTTGCCGTGACCCTTCCTCTTGCAATGATCACACACCCACACTTTCTTTTCCTCCGGCTTGTAGTACCCTTTGTTGGCTACTCCGGCAGGTTTGCTCTCGGCTCCTTCAGCTTGATTGGCCATCACTAGCTCCCCCTTTCTCTTAAAGAGACCCACTGAGCCGTGCTCCTTCTGAATCTCAGCACACACTTCATCTAGAGATGGAAGCTCCTTGTTCCTCAGTATGTGCCTAATAAGGTCATCATACCCTGGGTTGAGAGTGAGCAGCAAGGCAAAGACCTTATCTTGCTCCCTTCTTTCATGTAGAACATCCGGATCAATTGTTGCGGGTCTGAGCATCTCTAGTTCAGCCCATAGAGACCGGAACTTCCCAAAATGAGCATCAAAGTCTGTGTCCTCTTGACTTAGAGAGTTGATTGCTCCTTTTACTTCATACACCTTGCTGATGTTGGATTTGTTGGCATACACCTTCTTGAGAGTATCCCACAGCTCCTTGGAAGTTTCACAGAATGCATAAGCCTCTTGGAGAGAAGGGGCGAGGCTATTCTGGATGATAGACAACACCATGAGGTCCTCCTGACCTTTCTTCTTATCCCCAGCATCCGCAACCACCACTTCTTTGCCATCCTCTCCTAGAACAGTCTTCTGGTGGGGCGGCCTTCTTCAACAATCTCCCAAAGGCCTCTGCCTCCGAGAGCTGTTTTGGCAAGTCTTGCCCATGTCAGGTAGTTAGGACCCTTGAGAGTAACTGGTATCATCACCATCTTTGGATTCTCGGAGGTATCCATCAAGAGAGAAAGAGGAACGAAAGTTTTGGATGAACTTTGCTATTTTTGGCAAATTCTGGAAATGAGATTGAAGAACACCTCAAGAACAGGATGAACTTTGCCAAAAATAGAAATAAAACACAGAGAGTTCGCGGAAGAAAAAGAGATTTAGGTCTCAAGAGCACAGCTGCTCTGATACCATGAGAGTTTTAGAAGATTAAGGAGAGATTAAGAGAGAAGAGTAAGAGATGGAGAGAGTTTCCGTGAGAGTGTGACAAAGAGAATAGAAGGAGAATAAGTTTCCTTACTTGATTTGTTACACATGACAGGGTATTTAAAGACATACAAGAATGCATAAACAATGAGAAGATAGTACAAGGGAAAGAATAAACAAAGAGGAGGCAGATCCGCGGATGGCTCGTTCAGCAAGAGGGATAGTGACAGCTCCCAACGGTCAGCTCCCTCTCTCTTCTCTTAGACACACCCGTGACTCCTCCACTCACTTCTCTTCAACGGATACATGTCGACATTCCCACTCACTAGGAGATCTTTTAATCACTTGACCGAGTTGGTTAACTCATGACTTGCTTCCTTTCCTTGCAAGTCACTCTTAGGTTGTACGGACAGCCTTGTTCTCCAAGTTCCTATCTTCTTGCTTTATTCTTCATGTCAACACTCACCATATGTCTGAGTAAATCCTCTTGCCACCAACCTAGACTTGCGCCTCTCTATTCTTCCATCAGGATGAAACTTGATTGTGAACACCCATTTACTAGTCACTGCCTTCTTCCCTTTAGGCAGCTCACTCTCATACCATGTTTCATTCTTAATCATGGCTCCGGACTCATCAGCAACTGAATCTCTCCACTCCTTTAAAGCCATAGCTTCTTCATATGTCCTTGGAATATAGCTCTCATCCAAGCTTACTGTGAAGGCTATATGCTCGTCTGGAAACTCTGCAAAGGAACACATAGCTTGAGAAGGATGCTCCACAGCCTGGGCATTGTAGTACACTCTCGTGTTTACCCAGTTGGAAGCATCTCTCTTCACCCTTGTGCTCCTCCTCAGCTCCTGAACTTGTTCTTCTTGTGGCTCTTGCCCATCTTCACTTGATTGAGCACCACTCTCATTTGACCCATCAGGATCCACTTCCCAATCTCCACTAGACTGAGTACCACTCTCATCTGAGCCATTAGACTCTCTTTGCCCATCTCCACTAGACTGAGCACCACTCTCTACTTCCTGTGTCACCTCTTGATTATGCTGGCCTGAATCTTGATTATGCACTTGCTCATGAGATTCAGTTCCATTCCCCCTCTCATGATCAAGAGGAGTTGTTCTTTCAGCTTCACTAGTCGGATTGGAAGACTCTCTTCTTCCAGATTCCTGATCCTGGGATAACCCTATCCCTAGCTTCTCCAACAGCACCCTCAGTGTTGTTGCTCTATCAGATGGAGCTTGAGACAAATCCTTCAGATTTTCCCACTCCTTTTCTTCATAATACCCTTTTGATTCAATAAACTTCACTTCTCTAGATACCATTATGATTTTTAAAGAGATCTCTACTCTGGTTGTGTGTATGTGTGTATAAACTCCAATGGAGAAAGATGAGAGCTTAGTTCTAGGTGATTTAAGAACAGAGATGGGTGAGAGTGTTTAAGTGTTTAAGAGACTAAAGAGAATGAGATTAAGAGACTGAGAGACTAGAGAGAGACTGAGAGAATAAGAGACTGAAGATTAGGGAAGGAGAAGGGAAACCCCCTTACTCACTTAGTTCTTTACACACGACATTACTCAGCTTATATATGAGCTTTACAACTTGTAATACTTAGAAACCCTAGCATAAAGGATAAGAGAAGAAGGGTGGAGATCTTCTGGTTTGAATTGGACGTTGCTGATTAAGTCTTGGGGCTTTACTAGCTGGTTGAGGGCGCCTGATTGGATAAGGGAAAGCACGGCCAGGACAGTCCCTTTATGTCTTGTGTATCTGCCCATCTCTTTGTCCAGATACATAGTCTTGTCTTGCTCTTCTTTTCCAGCTGTAGCCAGCCTGTCTTGGACCACTCTAACCAATCCCATACTTCCCTCAAACTGGCGCCAACTCTTGTTTGAATCTTCTTGCCCCCAAAGCATCTTCTTGATTCCATTTGATGCTTCTCACTATCCCGGACTTTGCACATTCATATTAGAGCTTCTCCTTGGCTGTACGGTCTTGCCATAGCCGTACACCAATGCCCTATATTTGCACCACACTTCCATCTTCTCTTTAACTCCTCCAAAGCCTTCACATGATCAGTCTAAGTCTTTCCTAGACTTAACTTCACAACATAACTACTTCAGAATACTTCTGAAGCTTGATTGAACTCTTCTTGACTTCTTCTAGAGCTTGCCCTATTATTGTACAAGCTCTATCTTCTCTTCAGTTCAACACTCCCCCTCAAGCTTGACTTTAGGAGATCCTAAGCCAAGCTTGGAACTCTGAAGAGTCTCCCTCATTAAAAACCTTACAAGGAAAACCCATTGGGACAAAACCTTGCAAGGGAAAAAGAGTAGAGCTCTCCAAAGCCTAGGGATTGGCCAGTGAGCTCTTGTGCCTTAGAACCAGTGTGGTTGGACACAAGAAGCTCTGGATCACGGCCTAACAGGTGCAGCAACTCTTCACAGCTTTGCGCACACTTCACACTTCACACTTCAGCTTCACCTCTTTATGGAACCGGTTTGAAGTCTCCCCCTCTCAACTGACTTCACAGCCATCTTAGAGAAGCTAGGACACGACCAGATCATCTTCAAAAACACTAGTGAGGCTGATCAACACTTCACACACGGCTTGCCCTCTTCATAGAACTGGTTTGGATCTCCCCCTCTCAACAGACTTCTCAGCCATCTTAGAGAAGCTAGGAACTGACCAGGGACATCTTTAGTGAGGCTCAAGCAATGGTACCTGATACATTATCCCAAAGATGCATCAGTACCTATCAAAAAACAAGAAAATGAATATCCTGCATCACACTTGATGCACACAATCTCACAATTCAATCACAATCATCTTAATTATCTTTTCAAGCACAAGCAATTAGTAAGATGAATAAAAAGATTGAAAAGAGTTTTAAAAGTCTAAGGGAACTTCCCTTGTGTTTTTGTGAGTTTCCAAACTCTCTGAATGCACCATCTTCATGGCATCATCAACTCCTTGGAAAGGCAGAATGGATTCATCAGCTTCTCCTCAATCACCTCTCATTGAAGCCGCATTGATGGAGAGCCTTCTTCCTCACTCGCCAAGGCTGCTCTGAACAGCCTCTTGCCTAGACACGCCACTGACTTGGTCCGGTTGATGATCCTTGTAGAAGCTTTTGCAAAAGACTTGTTACTGACCATGGATCATATGCATTCAGACTCCCCCTCAAGCTTAGAACCGAGACTAGAAGGAGCTAAGCTTGTGATGATCCTATGCATCCCCATGGTCTAATAACTATCATCTTTCATGATAGCTTTCTTCTTGTGAGTTTACTCTCTTCCTTAACCAGGAACTAGGGTGTTTGAATCACCATAGAGAGTCTCACAAGACACACCTCTCATTGCATAATGACCCATGCTACACTTCCTGTAGACTAAGGACTAGATATGTCCAATGGTATTATGCAATGGCTATCTCTCATTGCATACTCAATCACACTACACTTCCTGTAGATTATGGACTAACATGTCCTAGTGATGATATGCAATGGCACAAGACCTTTGTCTTTACATTCTTGGTTGTTGGTGAGTTACATGTATCCCATTCCTTGTGTACCTAACACCACCACAACTCAATGCAAAATCAGATCATCCCATTGGGATCAAACCAAGATTATCCATCCTGTTTGATCACCAATGCCACAATAATATATGATACTCGAAACAAGCTAGACAATCAAGACAATCAAGCAAAGACAATCAATTTAGTTTTTTTTTTTTAAAATGCAACAATAACTGAATGCATTAGGTTACATACTCACTATATGAATGAAATAGATTTAACCCAAATGAAACACAAGCCTAGATGATACTTATGCAATCAAGGGGACAAGAGTGACACAATTCATGCTTATGCTCACTAGTTTTTTCAATGAATGCCAATTAGACAAACTTCTAAATGCTTATAAGACATCACTGATGGATTTAACTATGGCATAGCAACAATCAGACCTTTAGGCTCATTTTTAAATGCATTACTACATGAATGCACAATCTTAAAGCTTTAGCTATATGAATGCAACAGGTTCAATCCATGAGCAATATTAGGGCTATGCACAACAGTTTCAATCAAAACCAATGATGCAAGCAACTTAGACAATTTCTAATTGACGCAAGACTTTCATTGATGGATTAAACATAGGCAATAGCATCAGATAACAATAGGATTGAACTTAGACAGTATGAGATATGATTATGTATGCAAAATAACTTACCAATCATGATGCAAGCAGCAGAGACATTCTACTCAATTCTACAATACATTCATGATGATTCAAGCTATGACAACACTCAAGACAATGCAATAAACAAAACATGAGATTCTGGGACTCTAGACATTACTTACTATCAATATGACAATGCAACAGCAAAACAATTTCAGTGCAATTAGCCTAGACATACTACTAGAAGCTATAAACACTTAATGGAATTAGGGAAAGCACATAGTATAATCAGGAGTTAAACCTATCAAGACATATTAAGATAGATGAGATTAGGTTTACTCCCTTGGTTAAGATGATGAGGAGTGGTTCTCAGAGTTACCACTTGAATCCTTACTTCTTCTTCTTCTCTTATTGCAATCACCCTTCTGAAGTCACCACCATGATGGAATGCTTGTGGATGCTTCAGCTACTTCTTCAATCACCTCACAATAGAAGCCGCCTTGATAGAGTAGCCTTCTTCTTCACACAGCCAAGAGTGCTCTGTCTTAGTTTGAGCACCCTCTTGAATAGGCACGCCACTGCCTAGACCCGGTTGGCTTCTTCTTCTGATACTTGCAATGTTAAGAAGAAGAGCACGAGTGAGTTCTACAACCATCTGTGCTTCTCCCTTTCTTGTAACACCTCTCCATTGTACACACAATGGGCATCATTCTTTCTCTTTCAACTCGGATTTGATGATGAACTAGGAGCACCTTTTGTGAACCTGAAACATCACTCAAACTCTAGCCAAGATAAGACACAATTGCATTGGGATCAATCCTTGACTTCATCAAGTTTGATCACCAATGTCTCAAGCTTTATAACATTAGATAGAATCAAGACAATGTCAAGTTCTTATCTATGCAAGCAACCATTCTCTAAATACTAAGCAAGACCTTATCAGATTCAAGTCAAAGTATTTAGGCAATTTTAATCACTTCTTAATATGCAACTTAGACTTTAATCTAAATGCAACAATCCAAAGCAGCAACAAGGCAGTATGCATTAATCTTAACAGTTTCTAACACATGAAAGCAAGAATGATTAGATATAATCTATCATCTTAACAAGACAAGTTAATTTAGAGCTGTCATTAAGCATTTACCATTTTCAATAGTATTGATGTCAAAACTTGATTAATAAATCATCAAGTTTGATTCCCAATAACACAAGCAATGCAACAGATAGACACAAGGCATTATCAAGTTCTATTCTTTGCAAGCTAGCTCTCTAAGAACAATCAAGATCCTAACAGATTCAAGACAAGTTACTTAGGCACTTTTAAAACTTCTTTACTCAGCAATTTAGACATGAATCTAATGCTTCAATGTAAGACAGCCACAAGACTATATGCAACAGCTTTCAATTTCGTTTCAATCCATGTATGCAAGCAGATTCAATTAATCACAACAAGCATCACTATGATTCGGAGCTAAGCATATTAACAATCTTAATCACCAAACCAGGCTCTTTAAGCATACTGAGACAGATTCTAAAAGTATTCATTTAGCAATCTTTAAACAATTCTCAGGTTTTCAATCACATCACAACCAGTCAATATACTCAAGCTTTATACAAGAGAAAGAGGTTTCTTACAGCCAAGGAACTAGTGTTAGTTCCTTGAAACTCCATAGAACATGGCAAGACAGTGAGCTGTTGGTGTCGATTCCAACTTCTCCTTCTCCCATGGACCTTTCTCTTGAACTCTCCATGTCAAAGACCCCACCTTTCTTCATGTTAGGTTCGCCACATCAGTACCAGCTGAAAGCTATCACCTTTCTTCTTGGACAGTGGATAAGACCTAGCTTGGACATAGCTTTGAAGCTTGGTTGATGAGATCGCCTCATACACCATTGCTTCCAAGGTTCTTTCTTCTTCATGGGCTTCATGAGAGAGTGTAGGTCGGCCAGAGACAGCTTCTGGACACCATGGATGAGCACACCTTCTTCTTGAAGAGTAGAACAACCGGCTGGACCATGGAGCTTCTTCTTGGCTTCAAGCGACATGGAGGAGAGCTATGAGCTTCAGCAGAAGCAAGAACCAAGTTCTAATGAACCTGGCTCTGATACCATATGATTTTTAAAGAGATCTCTACTCTGGTTGTGTGTATGTGTGTATTATGAGATTAGAGAGTAGAATAGGTATTGAGAGATTAAGAGAGATTTGGTAAGAGATTAAGAGAGGTTTAGAAGAGATTGTGAGAGAAATGGGGAGATTAAGTATGATCCATGATGAACAAGAGAGAGAGACTAGAGAGAGAGTAACATAACTCGCATATTTTTAATTAATGAGAGAGTGTTTACAATATATAGGAGGTGATACTAGGGTTTAAGAAGAGACTAAGCATGTGAGGTCAAGTCTAAGGGAGCCTTTAATTTGAACCGGACCAATGAGCCTCTCCACACGCGTGGTCACTATGCTAAAAGTGAACCTTATCCTTCCAGCCTGTGCCAGCCTGTAGAGACGCTCTTCCTCTATCCATAAACGGTCATATGCCTTCTTTGGTCAAGGCAAAACATGATCAGACCGTGAACTTCTTCTCGCGGTAACATTTCTTTACCGCTTGGTCGATACCGTCTGTACGGCCGTACGGCCATGGTACGGACCTGTACGGACCGGTACGGACGGTTCTCCCTAAGGCCAATCCTTCTCCTCTTCTCCACATCACAACCTCTTCAACCCTGAACAACTCTCCTCATATTCCTCAGCTCATCTCAACACTCCCCCTCAAGCTTGACCATGTGGAACAAGTCAAGCTTGGAAGGATCATGAGCTCCTCCTCATTAAAAACCTCATCAAAGAAAACCCATTGGGACAAAACTCTGATGAGGGAAAAAGAGTAAGGACCTCATGATCAGGAGAGTGTATAGATCAGCCCTTAGGCGAAAGATCAAGGAGTCCCAACCTTATGTGAATTGACTCCATTGTCTTTTGCCTAGCCGCCTTAGTGAATACATCTGCCAACTGATCCTCACTCCTTGTGTAGCACGGCAGTATTACTCCCAAGACTATCATCTGCCTCACTTTATGACAGTCCACTTCAATGTGCTTAGTTCTTTCATGGAACACCGAGTTTGTGGCTATGTGAATGGCTGCTTGATTGTCACAGTGCATGGTCATTGGTGTTGCTTGCTCAATCTCCAAGTGCTTCAGTATTCCTTTAATCCATACCAACTCATTTGTGAGTTTTAGCATTGCTCTATACTCAGCCTCGGCACTTGAGCATGACACCACCTTCTGCTTCTTACTCTTCCAAGTAACCATGTTTCCACCAATGAATGTGCAATAGCCGGTTGTAGATCTTCTATCTGTTCTGTCTCCAGCCCAATCTGCATCACAATATCCCACTGCTTCAGTACTCCCGTTACAACCCATCCATATACCAAGCCCTTGAGTTCCATTCAGATACATGAGAACTCTTTCTACCATGCGCCAGTGATGCTCTCTTGGAGCTTGCATATGCTGACTCACTTGGTTCACAGCAAAACAGATGTCTGGCCTAGTGATGGTTAGATAGATCAGCTTCCCCACAAGCTTCCTGTATAGCTTTGGATCATGAAATAGCTTACTATCTTCTAGCTCCCCCTCACGTGGAGCTTTATACCCATCCTCCATGGGCATCTTGGCTGTCTTTCCACCATATGCACCAGCCTCCTTCAATAGATCCAAGATATACTTCCTTTGTGAGATGAACAACCCTTCTTCTGATCTGCACAGCTCAATTCCAAGGAAGTACTTCATTTCTCCCAAGTCTTTGATGTCAAACACAGATTTCAGAAACTCCTTGGTCTCCTTGATTTCAACCTTATCACTGCCTGTGATAACTATGTCATCCACATATACAAGAAGCACAACAATGCCAGCAGGTGTCGTAAGAGTGAAGAGAGTGTGATCAAGCTCTGATTTCCTGAAACCTCTTCCATTTAGAGTTGTGCTCAGCTTGTGATACCATGCCCTTGGTGATTGCTTCAACCCATAGATGGCCTTCTTCAGTCTCAGCACATTCCCTGGTTTCACCATCCCTTCTAGGCCCGGAGGTGGTAGCATGTAAACTTCATCTTCTAACTCTCCTTGGAGAAATGCATTCTTAACATCCATCTGCCAAAGATCCCACCCAAGGTTAGTAGCCACTGATAGGACTATTCGAATGGTGTGTAGCTTTGCAACTGGAGCAAATGTATCAATGTAGTCTTCTCCATAAGTCTGAGTGAACCCTCTTGCTACCAGTCTAGTCTTCTTCCTCTCAATCGACCCATCAGCCTTGTACTTGACTGTAAAGATCCATCTACTAGACACAGCCTTCTTCCCTTTTGGTAGTTCACTCTCATACCATGTGTCATTCTTTATCATAGCTCCTGCCTCAGCTCCTACTGATTCCTTCCATTCCTTATCTTCCATTGCCTCTTCATAGCTTCTTGGAATGTGATTCTTATCTAAGTTTACCATAAATGCACAATGTGCTTCTGGATATTGAGCAAAGGAACACACAGCCTGAGTAGGATGCTTCACAGCTTGGGCATTGTAGTACACTCTCGTGTTTACCCAACTGGAAGGATCCTTCCTCAGCCTTGTACTCCTTCTCAACACTGGCCCTTCTTGTGCCATCTCTTGTTCTTCTTCTACTTGTGGAGTCACTGCTTCAGTCTGTTCTTCAGCTTCAGCTCTAGCCTCTCCTTGTCTCTGATCTTCTTCATTCAGTTCTCCCCTTGCTGATCCTTCTCCACTTTGGACAGGAGAATCAGTTCCTCTGTTTCCTAGCTCACCTGCCTCTTCTAAGCCTTGGTCCTCTAGTTCAGATACTGATTCACTTCCCCCCTCATGTGCAAAGTGGGATGGTTCTTCTGCTGCAGCTGGAGTAGGTTCTGGACGCCTACTCTGATCCTGGGACACTCCAATTCCGAGCCCCTCTAGGATGTTTCTCAAGCAAGCAGCTCTTTCTGATGGCTGGGAGAGATCCTCCAAGTCTTCCCATGTCTGCTCATCATAGTATCCTTTGTCTTCCATGAATCTGACATCCCTTGACACTAGGACTCTCCTAGCTGTAGGATCATAGCATTTGTATCCCTTCTGTGAAGTGGAATACCCAATCATCATAGCCTTGGTGCTCTTTGCTTCTAGTTTGTTTCTCTGCTCGCCTGGTACAAGAACATAACACACGCATCCAAAGGTCCTCAGGTGATCCAAGACTGGCCTGCTCTTGTTGAGTACCTCAAATGGAGATTGATCTGCCAAGATCCTGGTTGGTATCCTGTTGATCAGGTAGCACGCAGTCATCACAGCATCACTCCAATACCTCTTGGGAACCCCTTTGTGGAACATCATGGACCGGGACACCTCCATGAGATGTCTGTTCTTCCTTTCCGCAACTCCATTCTGCTGTGGAGTGTATGGGCAGCTAGTCTGGTGAAGAATCCCATGTTGAGCAAGGTGATCACGAAATGCATGCCCAGTATACTCCCCACCATTATCAGACCTGAAAATCTTAATCTTGGCATGATATTGGTTAGTCACATAGGCTTGAAAATTTTTAAATGCATCAAGGACCCTATCTTTAGTTTTAATCAATGTTAACCAGGTGTATTTGGATTTTTCATCAATGAATGTGACATAATACTTGTAATCATCCCTAGATAAGCAAGGTGCCGTCCAAACATCAGAGTGAATTAAATCAAAGCAGTTTGCATAAAGAGTAGATGATCTCTGAAAAACAGTCTTACAATGTTTGCCCAAAATACATGCCTCACAATCATTATTTTTAAACATGACACCTGGTAACATAATGCTTAAGGCCCTAACATGTGGATGTCCTAGCCTAGCATGCCACAGAGCATCAGTACTTAAGGAAGAAACAGAACTAAACGAGAAACAAGAACTAGAAATAGGTGCAAGGTCTTCAATCATGTAAAGATCCCCCTTGGTTGCTCCTTGCCCAATCAACTTACTGCTCTTAATATCCTGAAACTTAACATCATTAGGACTGAAAATAACATTGCATTGAAGATCAGTAGTGCATTTCTTAACTGATAAAAGATTAGAGGTGAACTCAGGCATGTAAAAAGCTTTTGAATCCTTATTAAACAAGTTCAGTTTACCAATGCCCCTAATGGGAATTCTATCTCCATTTGCAATCATAACATGTCCAAGGGCAGGTTCTATGTCTTTTATCAGATTGTTATCACTAATCATGTGATGAGATGCACCAGAGTCAATTATCAATGGTTTATGCAAGCTCCTAGCAGTCTTGGTTCTAGATGTTTCATTTTCAGCTTTCAGGCTCTTAACTACTCCTAACAATCTATCAGTTATGCTAGTATGAGCAGTGGCAGTACATGAGATTTTAAAAATGTCTAACAGTTTATCAGAGATACTAGGTAATGTATGAGCAGAGTATGAGTATCCAAGAGTGTTGCCTAGCATTTTACCAGACTCCTTGAGGGCTCGGATGAAAGCCTCAAAGTCAGCCTTGGTGATCACCTCCTGAGAAGTTAGAGCTCTGCCTTCACTTTCACCCGCCTTGACATTTGGACTAGCCCCTGATGAGCCGGCACCACTTGCTTCAGCAGAAAGGTGAGCCTTAGCTTCTCTATCCTTGTTGAACTTGCTAGGCCTGAGGTGTGGATGTAGGATCCAGCACTGACTCTTCTTATGCCCCTGCCGCTTGCAATGCTCACAGCTTCCCTCATACTTCTCATACTTCCTTCCATCTCCACGGTACGCTGCCTTGTTTGCTTGCGCCTCTTCTGCTTTATGAGCCGTGGACATTCCCTTCTTGCCTCCAAACAACCCAAGAGAGCCTTCCTCCTTCTGAAGTTGAGCGCATACCTCCTCCATGGATGGGAGAGTAGGTGATCTCAGGATATGCTTGATCACATCCTGGTAGCTTTCATCTAGAGTCATCAATAGCCCAAACACCTGATCTTGCTCTCTCCTCTCAATGAGCGATTCCTCATCAGTTGTGTTGGGTCTAAGACTCTCAAGTTCGGACCACAAAGCTCCAAACTTCCCCATGTGCTTGGTGAGATCTTCTCCATCTTGCCTCAAGACACTGATGGTTTGCTTCAGATCAAACACCCGGCTTATGTTGGACTTGTTTCCATACCTCTTATGGAGCATGTCCCAAAGGCGCTTAGGAGTCTCAAAGTGCACGTAAGCTTCAAGTATGGGGAGCTCCAGGGAGGCATGGAGCACAGACAGCACCATCAAATCCTCTTGGACCCATCTCTTTGCTTCAGCTACCGCAAGAGTCTTCCCGTCGCCTTCTTCTTCATCTTCTTTGGCCACTGGCTCCGGACCATCATCTGTGATGTGGTTCCACAACCCTAGCCTTCCAATGGTAGTCCTCACCAACTGGGACCACATCAAGTAGTTCGAGCCTCCCTTCAGTGCAACCGGAACCGTCACCAGTTTGCTAAAGTTGGTCGTCTCCATCTCCTCTTCTTTAACACACAAGAACAAACTCGCAAATGTAAAGAAAGGAACAAGGATCTCTCAATACCAAAGCCAACCTGGCTCTGATACCATATGAGATTAGAGAGTAGAATAGGTATTGAGAGATTAAGAGAGATTTGGTAAGAGATTAAGAGAGGTTTAGAAGAGATTGTGAGAGAAATGGGGAGATTAAGTATGATCCATGATGAACAAGAGAGAGAGACTAGAGAGAGAGTAACATAACTCGCATATTTTTAATTAATGAGAGAGTGTTTACAATATATAGGAGGTGATACTAGGGTTTAAGAAGAGACTAAGCATGTGAGGTCAAGTCTAAGGGAGCCTTTAATTTGAACCGGACCAATGAGCCTCTCCACACGCGTGGTCACTATGCTAAAAGTGAACCTTATCCTTCCAGCCTGTGCCAGCCTGTAGAGACGCTCTTCCTCTATCCATAAACGGTCATATGCCTTCTTTGGTCAAGGCAAAACATGATCAGACCGTGAACTTCTTCTCGCGGTAACATTTCTTTACCGCTTGGTCGATACCGTCTGTACGGCCGTACGGCCATGGTACGGACCTGTACGGACCGGTACGGACGGTTCTCCCTAAGGCCAATCCTTCTCCTCTTCTCCACATCACAACCTCTTCAACCCTGAACAACTCTCCTCATATTCCTCAGCTCATCTCAACATGTATAAACTCCAATGGAGAAAGATGAGAGCTTAGTTCTAGGTGATTTAAGAACAGAGATGGGTGAGAGTGTTTAAGTGTTTAAGAGACTAAAGAGAATGAGATTAAGAGACTGAGAGACTAGAGAGAGACTGAGAGAATAAGAGACTGAAGATTAGGGAAGGAGAAGGGAAACCCCCTTACTCACTTAGTTCTTTACACACGACATTACTCAGCTTATATATGAGCTTTACAACTTGTAATACTTAGAAACCCTAGCATAAAGGATAAGAGAAGAAGGGTGGAGATCTTCTGGTTTGAATTGGACGTTGCTGATTAAGTCTTGGGGCTTTACTAGCTGGTTGAGGGCGCCTGATTGGATAATGGAAAGCACGGCCAGGACAGTCCCTTTATGTCTTGTGTATCTGCCCATCTCTTTGTCCAGATACATAGTCTTGTCTTGCTCTTCTTTTCCAGCTGTAGCCAGCCTGTCTTGGACCACTCTAACCAATCCCATACTTCCCTCAAACTGGCGCCAACCCTTGTTTGAATCTTCTTGCCCCCAAAGCATCTTCTTGATTCCATTTGATGCTTCTCACTATCCCGGACTTTGCACATTCATATTAGAGCTTCTCCTTGGCTGTACGGTCTTGCTAGCCGTACACCAATGCCCTATATTTGCACCACACTTCCATCTTCTCTTTAACTCCTCCAAAGCCTTCACATGATCAGTCTAAGTCTTTCCTAGACTTAACTTCACAACATAACTACTTCAGAATACTTCTGAAGCTTGATTGAACTCTTCTTGACTTCTTCTAGAGCTTGCCCTATTATTGTACAAGCTCTATCTTCTCGTCAGTTCAACAACCATCACTCTCCTTGCTTCAGGATCATAGCACTTGTATCCCTTCTGAGTAATAGAGTATCCAATGAACATAGCCTTAGTGCTCTTTGCCTCCAGCTTGTTTCTCTGTTCTCCTGGACTCATGACATAGCATACACACCCAAATACCCGTAGGTGATCAATAAAAGGCTTGCTCTTATTCAGCACCTCAAATGGAGACAGATTCTTCAGTATCTTGGTTGGGATCCGGTTGATGAGATAGCAAGCAGTCTGTACAGCATCTCCCCAAAAACGTTTTGGGACATTTGCATGAAACATCATCGACCTAGCAACCTCCATCAAGTGCCTATTCTTCCTCTCAGCTACACCATTCTGCTGTGGTGTGTAGGGACAACTGGTCTGATGCACAATCCCATGCTTGGCTAGATGACTCTTGAAGGCATTGCTGATGTATTCACCTCCATTGTCTGATCTCAGTACCTTCACAGTAGCATTGTATTGATTAGATACATATGCTTGGAAGTTCATAAACGCTTCTAGCACCTTATCTTTAGATGGAAGCAATGTGAGCCATGTATACTTAGACTTCTCATCAATGAATGTTACAAAGTATTTATGGCTGTCTCTAGACATGCATGGAGCGGTCCACACATCCGAGTGAACTAGATCAAAGCAATGCTCATAAGTAGTCTTAGATGTTGGGAAAACAGTCCTACAATGCTTTCCTAATATGCATGCTTCACAATCCAAGTGATTGAATGACATATTAGGGATTATCAATTCAATGGCACGAGCATGAGGATGTCCTAATCTAGCATGCCAAGTAATACTATCAATCTTCTCAGCAGTACTACTCAAGCAAATAGAATCAAAGGGATTAGAGGTCTTAGCCAAGTCGAGGTGGTATAGCTGATTCTTGCTGTCTCCTCTGCCAATGACTCTCCCAGTCTTCAAATCTTGAAACTCAACTTCATCAGGTCTGAATACTACTTGACACTCAAGATCAATGGTAGCTTTCTTCACAGATAATAGATTTGAAGTGAACTGAGGCATGTAGAAGGCAGCCGTGTCCTTCTCAAACAGTCTGAGCTTTCCCACTCCTTCTATTGGGATCATAGCACCATTAGCTATTCTAACACTCCCTGTTGCAGCCTTGATCTCACTTATAAGCCTCCTATCACTGATCATATGATGACTTGCTCCAGAATCAATCACCATGGGTTTAGAAGCTCCGGATTGTATAGCATGCTTCTTGCTTGCTGCTAAGGCTTGTACATGTTCCATGAACACTCTCCATTCCTTCCTGGTGATGCGATCATCAGCTCCACTCCCTTTCTCCTGCTCTCTTAACACCCCACTGTCTTCTACTGATTCCCCCATGTAGGCTGAGTAAGAACACTCTCCCACAACTCTCTTCCTACCCTTTCCTATGTTGACATAAGCTTTGGATAGCATTCTGCACCTCCTCCTCTTCCGGAAGCCCTCACTCCTACTCCCGGTTAGCCTCCATGAGCCCTTACTCCTACTCATGGTTAGCTTCTGGAAGCTCTCACTCCTACTCCCATTTGGCTTCCATGAGCTCTCACTCCTACTCATGGTTAGCCTCTCATCATCTCTCATTATCTCATACGCCCTTCTTATAAGCACACAGATCTCTTCCATTTCCGGAAGCTGTTCCCCTCTTAGAACCATCTCCACCAGCCACCCATATGATGACTCCATGCTCGCCAAGAGCTTCAAGACCATCTCTTGCTCTGGTGTAGCATCCCCATCCACATGGGATCTCAACCCTTGTAGTTCAACCCACAAGTGTTGTAGCTTCCTCACATGGTTATTGAACTCTTCTCTTCCTTGCTTAGCTTCACTGATCACCTTCTTGACTTCACACACTCTCCTAAGATTGATCTTGTTCTCATAAACATCTTCAATCTTCTCAAGCAGTATACTTTCTTCAAGACTAAAGCAATCTCCACTTGTTTCTCTTGCTGTCTGATCTTTCTCAGCAGCTTTACCCTTCAAAGACTCTTCCTTCTCATGGTTTCTCCAAACTCCACACCTTTTCAGAGTTGTTTTCATTTGTGAGAACCACCCCCACTCATTCCCTCTCTCTTTCTTCTCTTCACGCCTTGTTGTACCAGATTGAAGCAGCTCCATTTCCTTTAGCCTAAAGCAACAACCTTTAGCCTAAAGCAACAACCTTTAGCCTAGATCTTCCCCCAAATGCTTCTAATCTCACACGCCAAGCTTAACCACAAACTAGACCCCTCTTCTGACCTTGTCAAACACCTAAAGGGACTCCCTTGAGGCTGACTCTCCAAAAGAAACACCAACAGACACCAACTTGACTTTTAAAGGATCTAGCTCTTGACAAACTCTCAAGAACTCTCAAGAACACTCAAGAACACTCAAGGACATTTAGAAAACGAAATCACTCTCTCCTTTTAAAGGAACCTGGCTCTGATACCATATTAGATTTTGTGATTTAAAGAGTGATTAAGTTTAATCTGAGAATTAAAGAGATTAGAGATTAAGAACAAGAGAGAGACTAGAGAGAGAGACTCAAAACTCCATTAATTAATACTGATGAGGGTTTACAAGTATATAAAGAGAGAGCAACAAGGAATTTCGAAATGTATAAGCATGTGTAGTCAAAGGACAGGCTGGAACTCCTTTTAATCACTTGGCTGTGCTTTCTCACATGCTTGCACTAGTAGAAAAGCATCCTCTCCTTTCCAGCATCATACAGGCTGTCAAAGGCTCCCTTATCCTTCCTTATCCTCTTTGGTCGAGTTTACTCTCTTCCCTTCACTAAGTTACCTTCTCATGCCATCAGATAACTTCCCAAGTTGTTACTGTGGTTAAACTAAAGTTACCACAGTAAAACTCCAAAGTTACTGTCTACTCCAACTCTCTTCCTCTCTCAATATATCAACTCTTTATTCTCTCATCTCAACACTTACTAGTGAACTCATATGGATCAAGGGACTGCTAAAGGACTTGGGCATAGAGATCTCCATGCCAATGACTATGCATTGTGACAATCAGGCAGCAATACACATTGCATCAAACTCTGTGTTTCATGAGAGGACTAAGCATATAGAAGTGGACTGTCACAAGGTGAGACAAGCAGTGAAGCAGCAAGTGATTCTTCCATGCTACACAAGAAGTGAAGATCAACTAGCTGACATATTCACCAAGGCAGCCAGCAGCAAGGTTTGTGAGTTCATCCACCCTAAACTTGGACTCACGGATCTTCCATGTCACTGATCTCTCCTCCCATGAAGTGTTCTACTCTTTTTCCTTGGTTAGGGTTTTGTCCCATGAGGTTTTTCCTAGCTAAGGTTTTAATGAGGGAATAGCTTCATGGAGTCCAAGCTTGACCTGTCCCACATGGTCAAGCTTGAGGGGGAGTGTTGACATGAAAGCATGAATGACATAGAGGAAGAAGGAATCAAGTCAAGACATACATCCGGAGTGATCAAAGTGAGCTTGTCCGTACAAGTGTGAACTAACTTGGCGTGCAAGATAAGAGGAGACTTATCTGTGATCAAGAAGGATGTTATACTTGCCTTAAGATATTTAAAAGATGTCGGCCAAGAGAAGGGATCCGTTGAAGAAGAGGACAAGGTGGTTCAAAGGAGAGAGAGCCGTTTGGTGCTGTCGCTTTCCACCTTTGCTGTGCGCACCCTGCCCTTGATCAGTCCCCTTTGTTTATTCTTTTCTTCTATGTCAACTTGCCATTAGTTTATTCATTGTTGTATCTATTTAAGGTATGTAATCAGAACCAAATGGATCAAGGAAATATACTTCCTCACTTCTCTCTCTCTTATGTATTCGAACTCTCTCTCTCTCTCTCTCGGATTCTAAGTAAAACCCTAGCTATCTCTTCTCTTTGTTCTTGATAATTCACACAAGCTACTCTTATAATTCATTCATTTTATCATATCTCACTTTCAAATCAGGTGATCCCAGTTTTCCTGTTTGGGAATATGATAGCTTCTTTGTCATTCTAATCAAACCAGGATGAATCTTGATGTAAGAAGCTTGATTTTGATACATAAAGTAATGGTGTATCACTAGGAAGTTGAATAAATCTCATAGGAGTTAGGATGAAGAAGCTATCCCACTTTCAAATCAAGTGATCCCAGTTTTCCTGTTTGGGAATATGACAGCTTCCTTGTCATTCTAATAGAACCAGGATGAATCGCGATATAAGAAGCTTGATTTTGATACATAAAGTAATGGAGAATCACTAGGAAATTGAATAAATCTCATTGGAGTTAGGATGAAGAAGCTATCCCACTTTCAAATCAGGTGATCCCACTTTTCCTGTTTGGGAATATGACAGCTTCTTTGTCATTCTAATCAAACCAGGATGAATCGCGATGTAAGAAGCTTGATTTTGATACATAAAGTAATGGAGAATCACTAGGAAGTTGAATAAATCTCATAGGAGTTAAGATGAAGAAGCTATCCCACATTCAAATCAGGTGATCCCACTTTTCCTGTTTGGGAATATGACAGGTTCTTTGTCATTCTAATCAAACCAGGATGAATCGCGATGTAAGAAGCTTGATTTTGATATATAAAGTAATGGAGAATCACTAGGAAGTTGAATAAATCTCATAGGAGTTAGGATGAAGAAGCTATCCCACTTTCAAATCAGGTGATCCCAGTTTTCCTGTTTGGGAATATGACAGCTTCTTTGTCATTCTAATCAAACCAGGATGAATCGCGATGTAAGAAGCTTGATTTTGATACATAAAGTAATGGAGAATCACTAGGAAGTTGAAGAAATCTCTTACGAGTTAGGATGAAGAAGCTATCCCACTTTCAAATCAGGTGATCCCAGTTTTCCTGTTTGGGAATATGATAGCTTCTTTGTCATTCTAATCAAACCAGGATGAATCTTGATGTAAGAAGCTTGATTTTGATACATAAAGTAATGGTGTATCAAAAGGAAGTTGAATAAATCTCATAGGAGTTAGGATGAAGAAGCTATCCCACTTTCAAATCAGGTGATCCCAGTTTTCCTGTTTGGGAATATGACAGCTTCCTTGTCATTCTAATAGAACCAGGATGAATCGCGATATAATAAGCTTGATTTTGATACATAAAGTAATGGAGAATCACTAGGAAATTGAATAAATCTCATTGGAGTTAAAATGAAGAAGCTATCCCACATTCAAATCAGGTGATCCCAGTTTTCCTGTTTGGGAATATGACAGCTTCTTTGTCATTCTAATCAAACCAGGATGAATCGCGATGTAAGAAGCTTGATTTTGATACATAAAGTAATGGAGAATCACTAGGAAATTGAATAAATCTCATTGGAGTTAAAATGAAGAAGCTATCCCACTTTCAAATCAGGTGATCCCACTTTTCCTGTTTGGGAATATGACAGCTTCTTTGTCATTCTAATCAAACCAGGATGAATCGCGATGTAAGAAGCTTGATTTTGATATATAAAGTAATGGAGAATGACAAGGAAGTTGAATAAATCTCATTGGAGTTAGGATGAAGAAGCTATCCCACTTTCAAATCAGGTGATCCCACTTTTTCTGTTTGGGAATATGACAGCTTCTTTGACATTTTAATCAAACCAGAATGAATCGTGATGTAAGAAGCTTGATTTTGATACATAAAGTAATGGAGAATCACTAGGAAGTTGAAGAAATCTCATAGGAGTTGGGATGAACAAGCTATCCCACTTTCAAATCAGGTGATCCCAGTTTTCCTGTTTGGGAATATGACAGCTTCTTTGTCATTCTAATCAGACCAGGATGAATCGCGATGTAAGAAGCTTGATTTTGATATATAAAGTAATGGAGAATCACTAGGAAGTTGAAGAAATCTCATAGGAGTTAGGATGAAGAAGCTATCCCACTTTCAAATCAGGTGATCCCAGTTTTCCTGTTTGGGAATATGACAGCTTCTTTGTCATTCTAATCAAACCAGAATGAATCGCGATGTAAGAAGCTTGATTTTGATACATAAAGTAATGGAGAATCACTAGGAAGTTGAATAAATCTCATAGGAGTTAGGATGAAGAAGCTATCCCACTTTCAAATCAGGTGATCCCACTTTTCCTGTTTGGGAATATGACAGCTTCTTTGTCATTTTAATCAAACCAGAATGAATCGTGATGTAAGAAGCTTGATTTTGATACATAAAGTAATGGAGAATCACTAGGAAGTTGAAGAAATCTCATAGGAGTTGGGATGAAGAAGCTATCCCACTTTCAAATCAGGTGATCCCAGTTTTCCTGTTTGGGAATATGATAGCTTCTTTGACATTCTAATCAAACCAGGATGAATCTTGATGTAAGAAGCTTGATTTTGATACATAAAGTAATGGAGAATCACTAGGAAGTTGAATAAATCTCATAGGAGTTAGGATGAAGAAGCTATCCCACATTCAAATCAGGTGATTCTAGTTTTCCTGTTTGGGAATATGACAGCTTCTTTGTCATTCTAATCAAACCAGGATGAATCGCGATGTAAGAAGCTTGATTTTGATATATAAAGTAATGGAGAATCACTAGGAAGTTGAATAAATCTCATAGGAGTTAGGATGAAGAAGCTATCCCACTTTCAAATCAGGTGATCCCAGTTTTCCTGTTTGGGAATATGATAGCTTCTTTGTCATTCTAATCAAACCAGGATGAATCTTGATGTAAGAAGCTTGATTTTGATACATAAAGTAATGGAGAATCACTAGGATTTGAATAAATCTCATAGGAGTTAGGATGAAGAAGCTATCCCACTTTCAAATCAGGTGATCCCAGTTTTTCCTGTTGGGGAATATGACAGCTTCTTTGTCATTCTAATCAAACCAGGATGAATCGCGATGTAAGAAGCTTGATTTTGATACATAAAGTAATGGAGAATCACTAGGAAGTTGAAGAAATCTCATAGGAGTTAGGATGAAGAAGCTATCCCACTTTCAAATCAGGTGATCCCAGTTTTCCTGTTTGGGAATATGACAGCTTCTTTGTCATTCTAATCAAACCAGGATGAATCGCGATGTAAGAAGCTTGATTTTGATACATAAAAGTAATGGAGAATCACTAGGAAGTTGAATAAATCTCATAGGAGTTAGGATGAAGAAGCTATCCCACTTTCAAATCAGGTGATCCCAGTTTTCCTGTTTGGGAATATGACAGCTTCTTTGTCATTCTAATCAAACCAGATGAATCGCGATGTAAGAAGCTTGATTTTGATACATAAAGTAATGGAGAATCACTAGGAAGTTGAATAAATCTCATTGGAGTTAGGATGAAGAAGCTATCCCACTTTCAAATCAGGTGATCCCAGTTTTTCCTGTTTGGGAATATGACAGCTTCTTGTCATTCTAATCAAACCAGGATGAATCGCGATGTAAAAAGCTTGATTTTGATACATAAAGTAATGGAGAATCACTAGGAAGTTGAATAAATCTCATAGGAGTTAGGATGAAGAAGCTATCCCACTTTCAAATCAGGTGGTCCCAGTTTTCCTGTTTGGGAATATGACAGCTTCTTTGTCATTCTAATCAAACCAGGATGAATCACGATGTAAGAAGCTTGATTTTGATATATAAAATAATGGAGAATCACTAGGAAGTTGAATAAATCTCATAGGAGTTAGGATGAAGAAGCTATCCCACTTTCAAATCAGGTGATCCCATTTTTCCTGTTTGGGAATATGACAGCTTCTTTGTCATTCTAATCAAACCAGGATGAATCTTGATGTAAGAAGCTTGATTTTGATACATAAAGTAATGGAGAATCACTAGGAAGTTGAATAAATCTCATAGGAGTTAGGATGAAGAAGCTATCCCACTTTCAAATCAGGTGATCCCAGTTTTCCTGTTTGGGAATATGACAGCTTCTTTGTCATTCTAATCAAACCAGGATGAATCGTGATGTAAGAAGCTTGATTTTGATACATAAAGTAATGGAGAATCACTAGGATTGAAATCTCATAGGAGTTAGGATGAAGAAGCTATCCCACTTTCAATCAGGTGATCCCAGTTTTCCTGTTTGGGAATATGACAGCTTCTTTCATTCTAATCAACCAGGATGAATCGCGATGTAAGAAGCTTGATTTTGATACATAAAGTAATGGAGAATCACTAGGAAGTTGAATAAATCTCATAGGAGTTAGGATGAAGAAGCTATCCCACTTTCAAACCAGGTGATCCTAGTTTTCCTGTTTGGGAATATGACAGCTTCTTTGTCATTCTAATCAAACCAGGATGAATCGCGATGTAAGAAGCTTGATTTGATACATAAAGTAATGGAGAATCACTAGGAAGTTGAATAAATCTCATAGGAGTTAGGATGAAGAAGCTATCCCACTTTCAAATCAGGTGATCCCAGTTTTCCTGTTTGGGTATGATAGCTTTCTTTGTCATTCTAATCAAACCAGGATGAATCGCGATGTAAGAAGCTTGATTTTGATACATAAAGTAATGGAGAATCACTAGAAGTTGAATAAATCTCATAGGAGTTAGGATGAAGAAGCTATCCCACTTTCAAATCAGGTGATCCCAGTTTTCCTGTTTGGGAATATGAACAGCTTCTTTGTCATTCTAATCAAACCAGGATGAATCGCGATGTAAGAAGCTTGATTTTGATACATAAAGTAATGAGAATCACTAGGAAGTTGAATAAATCTCATAGGAGTTAGGATGAAGAAGCTATCCCACTTTCAAATCAGGTGATCCCAGTTTCCTGTTTGGGAATATGACAGCTTCTTTGTCATTCTAATCAAACCAGGATGAATCGCGATGTAAGAAGCTTGATTTTGATACATAAAGTAATGGAGAATCACTAGGAAGTTGAATAAATCTCATAGGAGTTAGGATGAAGAAGCTATCCCACTTTCAAATCAGGTGATCCCAGTTTTCCTGTTTGGGAATATGACAGCTTCCTTTGTCATTCTAATAGAACCAGGATGAATCGCGATATAAGAAGCTTGATTTTGATACATAAAGTAATGGAGAATCACTAGGAAATTGAATAAATCTCATTGAGTTAGGATGAAGAAGCTATCCACTTTCAAATCAGGTGATCCCACTTTTCCTGTTTGGGAATATGACAGCTTCCTTTGTCATTCTAATCAAACCAGGATGACGCGATGTAAGAAGCTTGATTTTGATACATAAAGTAATGGAGAATCACTAGGAAGTTGAATAAATCTCATAGGAGTTTAGGATGAAGAAGCTATCCCACTTTCAAATCAGGTGATCCCAGTTTTCCTGTTTGGGAATATAGAGTTTCTCTTTGTCATTCTAAATCAAACCAGGATGAATCTGATGTAAGAAGCTTGATTTTGATACATAAAGTAATGGAGAATCACTAGGAAATTGAATAAATCTCATAGGAGTTAGGATGAAGAAGCTATCCCACTTTCAAATCAGGTGATCCCACTTTCCTGTTTGGGAATATGACAGCTTCCTTGTCATTCTAATCAAACCAGGATGAATCGCGATGTAAGAAGCTTGATTTTGATACATAAAGTAATGGAGAATCACAAGGAAGTTGAATAAATCTCATTGGAGTTAGGATGAAGAAGCTATCCCACTTTCAAATCAGGTGATCCCACTTTTTCCTGTTTGGGAATATGACAGCTTCTTGTCATTTTAATCAAACCAGAATGAATCGTGATGTAAGAAGCTTGATTTTGATACATAAAGTAATGGAGAATCACTAGGAAGTTGAAGAAATCTCATAGGAGTTAGGATGAAGAAGCTAATCCCACTTTCAAATCAGGTGATCCCAGTTTTTCCTGTTTGGGAAATATGACAGCTTCTTTGGTCATTCTAATCGACCAGAGGAATCACGATGTAAGAAGCTTGATTTTTTTATATATAAAGTAATGGAGAATCACTAGGAAGTTGAAGAATCTCATAGGAGTTAGGATGAAGAAGCTATCCCACTTTCAAATCAGGTGATCCCAGTTTTCCTGTTGGGGAATATGACAGCTTCTTTGTCATTCTAAATCAAACCAGGATGAATCGTGATGTAAGAAGCTTGATTTTGATACATAAAGTAATGGAGAATCACTAGGAAGTTGAATAAAATCTCATAGGAGTTAGGATGAGAAGCTATCCCACTTTCAATCAGGTGATCCCAGTTTTCCTGTTGGGAATATGACAGCTTCTTTGTCATTCTAATCAAACCAGAATGAATCGCGATGTAAGAAGCTTGATTTTGATACATAAAGTAATGGAGAATCACTAGGAAGTTGAATAAATCTCATAGGAGTTAGGATGAAGAAGCTATCCCATCCCACTTTCAAATCAGGTGATCCCAGTTTTCCTCTGTTTGGGAATATGACAGCTTCTTTGTTCTAATCAAACCAGGATGAATCGCGATGTAAGAAGCTTGATTTTGATACATAAAGTAATGGAGAATCACTAGGAAGTTGAATAAATCTCATAGGAGTTAGGATGAAGAAGCTATCATCCCACTTTCAAATCAGGTGATCTAGTTTTCCTGTTTGGGAATATGACAGCTTCTTTGTCATTCTAATCAAACCAGGATGAATCGCGATGTAAGAAGTTGATTTTGATATATAAAGTAATGGGAGAATCACTAGGAAGTTGAATAAAATCTCATAGGAGTTAGGATGAAGAAGCTATCCCACTTTCAAATCAGGTGATCCCAGTTTTCCTGTTTTGGGATTGATAGCTTCTTTCTTTGTCATTCTAATCAAACCAGGATGAATCGGCGATGTAAGAAGCGGATTTTTTGATACATAAGTAATGGAGAATCACTAGGAAGTTTAAATAAATCTCATAGGAGTTAGGATGAAGAAGCTATCCCACTTTCAAATCAGGTGATCCACAGGTTTCCTGTTTTGGAATATGACAGCTTCTTTGTCATTCTAATCAACCAGGATGAATCGCGATGTAAGAAAGCTTGATTTTGATACATAAAGTAATGGAGAATCACTAGGAA
>NW_022610456.1:0-98477 GCF_000309985.2 Brassica rapa
GACAGCCACAGATGTCCTGGGTGTGCTGGCGGGCACCCACGGACGTCCTGTGTGTACTGAACAGACAGCCCACGTGGGCCAAAATCACCCAAACAGTCCATGGGAAGGGCATGCGTGCTGAGTTCAAGGACCAACGTGCTGATATGTGTACTGATGGACAGCCACGGATGTCATGTGTGTGCTGACGACCACACACGGACACACACGGACAGCCACGGATGTGCTGTGTGTGCTGACGAACACACACGGACGTCCTGTTTGTGCTGACAGACACCCACGGACGTCCTGTGTGTACTGAACAGACAGCCCACGTGGGCCAAAATCACCCGAACAGTCCACAGGAAGGGCCGACGTGCTGAGTCCAAGGACCCGCGTGCTGATATGTGTACTGATGGACAGCCACGGACGTCCAGTGTGTGATGACGGACACACACGGACACACATGGACAGCTACGGGCATCCTGTGTTTGCTGACGGACAGCCACAGACAGCCACGAACATCCTGTGTGTGCTGGCGGACACACACGGAAAGCCATAGACATCATGTGTGTGCTGATGGACACACACGTACATCCTGCGTGTGCTGACGGACACCCACGGACGTCCTATCTATGGTGACGGACACACACAGACACACACGGACAGCCACGGACGTCCTGTGTTTGCTAGCCACGGACAACCACGGACGTCATGTGTGTGCTGGCAGACACCCACAGACATCCTGTGTGTACTGAACAGATAGCCCACGTGGGCCACAATCACCCAAGCAGTCCATGAGAAGGGCCAGCGTGCTGAGTCCAAAGACCAATGTGCTGATATGTGTACTGATGGACAGCCATGGACGTCATGTGTGTGCTGATGGACACAGACGGACACACACGGACAGCCACGGATGTCCTGTGTGCTGGTGGATACCCACAGACGTCCCGTGTATACTAAACAGACAGCCCATGTGATAGACCGCGGTCCACAGATCAGTACATGGAGCCGAAGCAGCATGAAGTTCAGGACGTTCTGAAGTTTTCAACCGAGGTTCATGATTTTCACCATACTGGCCAGACTGACCGGACTGTCCCAAATGCATCCGGAGTGAACTTTTGCTGGAACCATGGCCAGATGATCGATTTCACTGTACTGGACTTTGTCTTCACCGTCCTGTTTTCCATTTGATGAAGAACAGTCGAGACGGAATCGCATTCGGACGCACGGATCCTGAGTTAGGTCATGATATACATTTCTGGACAGTACCACATGTACCGCCTGGATGTCCAGTTTGAGGCTTCATCAATACCCATGTCCAGACGATCGAATTCACCGAACTGGAGCTCGTATTTCCGTACTGATTGGCATTTTAAGAGCAAAGTCAAGACAGATTTGGATTCGTACGAGTGGAACTCAAGATAGGCCGTGACACTTCAAAACTGGCTACTTTGGACTGTCCTGCTTGTGTACTGGCCCAGTCCGCAGGACATGCTTCAGGAAGCAATGAACCTGGACGGAATTTGAAGGGTTTTTCACTAGTCAAAGTGTGATTTCGTGCCTTGACCAGATCTGGTCAATTTTATCATTTTCTATGTTTAGATTTCCCACATTTTTCTTTAAGTCTTTTGACTAGAACTTCTATATAATGTAACCATCAGATCTGAATAAGATAATTTCGTTTTGCTTTCATTCTCTTGAGTTTTTACTCTCTTTGTTCTTTGTTAGAACATTTCTTAGTTTCTTGGTGAGGTTTTCTCCAAGTTTCGATCCTTCTTTTGTTGGACCGGTGCGTCACATCCGGCAACGATCGAAGTCTGGTAGTATTTTTGGGCTATACTGCAACCCTTAGTGTCACCGTTCCTACCATCAGTTCTCAATCTCTTCAGATCGAGTTCATATCATTAGATCCGGTTGAGTGTTCGTTCCTTAAGGTTCTTCAAGTGGTATAAGAGCCACTCTTCCGGTATTGTCTATTTCATTCATCTTTCTCATCTTCCATTTTCTTATAAAAACTTCTTCTTCTACATTTCTTAAATCTGGGCCCCTCATTACCATCCACCATATCAAAAAAAAAAAAAGATCTAATCAAAAAAAAAAAAGAAAGAAAAAAGATCCACATAAAAAAAAAAAAATAGAAATCGAAAGTTTCATTTGGGGATTGGTGGTGGAAGAGAAAGCCTGCTGGATGAGGAGTAATCCAGCCTTTGAGGTGGTTAAAACGGATTTCAAAAAATCAAAAATCTCTTATCTATCTATCTTGAGAAAATTCCCTTGTTAGCTTGGATTTGCCCATTGGGATTCTTTGATTTGTTCTCTCAGAACATTGAGTAGAAACTTGTGTGTGATCACCTAAATCTGAGAGAAACACTTGTGTGGGTGAGGATCAAACACTTGAGAGTGTGAGGTTTTTATCTACTAGCTTTTGTGTTGAGATTTTTCAGGTTTACGATGTTTGGTCTCCAAAGGAAAAGTAAAGGAGAAGCACCCACGACTTTCTGTCTCTCAAACCTCCTTTAAATATGCTTTGAATACTTTTGATGAGTTTGTTGATGTGCAGGAAAAACCAATTTGGTGGAGCAAAGAGCATGTCAATACCTCCAAAGATGTGGCTGATCCAAAAAGGCAACATTTTCAGTTTGATGTCCAACAATTTTGTGATAACTTTGTGAAGGGTGTGGACAAAGCCCTCAAGGACGTCAGCAAGAGCCGAAAGAAGAGCACATCCACACGTGCCCAAGTAGCTGAGCCATCCTTTTCCATCAGTAAGAAAACCCAAGGTGAATCTGAAAACTGTTTTGAAGAATTTAAAGATTTTTCAGATTCTTCACCTATATTTGATGAAACTGATGAAGAACCAATTGAAAGTTTGATGTCTTGTGAAGAAAGTTGTGACCTTCCTTATCTTGAATCTGAGTTTATAAATTATAATGAACAGGCTAATGTAGAACTAACTGTTTTGCAACCGGAGCATCCGAGTAGCCTTGTTTTGTCTCAACAGGTTTTTGAGGAAGAGCCACTGGATATTCCACATCAGTGCCCATGTCTTGACATTTGGACATCTTTGGATGAAGTCCCAGAACCTATCTTTGATGAGGAGGACGAACCTGATCCAGTCTTTGATGAGGAAGCAACAAGCATCATATCCACCTTTATGGAGAGCCATCTTTGCTTTGATTCCGGCACAACTACTGCTCCTTCATCTCCTGCCCCTTTGCTTCATGATCTTCAAGAGCACTGTGAGGACCCTTCTTCTCTTATTCTCTGCCTGACATGGTTGTGAAAGTCAGTACTGATGATGTAATTCGTTTTGGTCTTGACAAGATGAAAGATTTTTGTGTTTCAAAATCTGTTTTTGATAACATGATTAATTCTTTAAAAATATTTGAACCTGTTAAATGTCTTGATCAATCACGTTTTCAAAATTTCAATGGCATTACTTCTGGAATTATTTTGAGCTTTGATCAGTTCTTGGAACATAACAAAGGTTTTCATCTTCTTGGAAGGCCATTTGATCTTGATTTGCAACAAACTGATTTTTGTGCTGAAAAATCTCTTGATTCGTTAGTTTGCAAAGGAAATAGCTTTGATCTGAGTTCTTCTAGACATGTACTGATCACTGATGAATTGTTTGCATCCTCTTATGCCTTGGACGAAATTTTGATTCAGAAGTTGCTGGAACAGAAATCACTTGAAACTGAAAATGATTTTCGTGATCTTGAATTTTGTGGTTCTGTTTTGCAGCCTGATCTCTTGAGTTTTGAAACTGATAATACTTGGCATTTTCTGAGATCATTTCGTGATAATGGTGTTGTCTTGAGTTCTGATGATATTTTGGTTTACAACACATTCTTTGAGAAATGCCTTGAACTTTTGATAAATGATTCTCAAACTGAACTTAAGCTTGTGTGTTCAGATGTTGGGAAGGATATGCCCATTTTGAAAATGAATACTGTTGTTGCATATCTTGATAAAATTCTTGTCTGTAATATTTACTTTGATGAGCACCTTGAAAGGCTGAAAAATGGGCAATTTGTTCTTGGAAAAGATATCTTGATTTGTGATTTGAACAAATATTTATCTTGCACATTTGATCCTGGTCTTTTAGTGTTTGTTTTGAGTATCCAGGAAAGACAGGTTCAGCCTCTGAATGAAAGCATTGGCCGTGCCCAACAACCTCAGATTTGGAGAAGCTTTGTTGTTCAAACCGGTTACCTTGGTGCCAGCGACAGAGGTTCAGTCCAAGAAGGATATCTCAACATTCCGAAGGTATTTTGTCTTGAATCCAATTTTACAAGAAAGCCAACTCATCAAGGATTCACTGAGGCTTGGAAACGCATGAAAAGCTTCACGGATGAAGAAGTTATGAATTTTCCAAACCGGAGGTTATTCAGTCCATCTATCCGCGAGTACCAGATTTCTAAAGGAGATTCAGGCCCCAGAAAGAATCGACCTGAGCCAAAACCGATCCTCCATGAACCAAAGGTGTTTCCTCGGTCATTCTCCTGTCTAAACCAAAAGCACTTTGCTTTGAATAAACAGGATAAGCATGATCAGTTTCTAAGGAGAGCAAGCACCAATGGACGCCAAAGTACTTGGAATTCCTTGATAAAAATGACTTCAAAACTCCAAGGAAGTTTCTGTCCATTCTATTCATTTACTGAATTTCCCTTGAATTTTAATTCCTTTGTATATGATTTATCTCTTTTTGATATAGGTACATTGGATTTGAGGACAAATCCTTTTGAAGAAAGAGGGAATGATAGACCGCGGTCCACAGATCAGTACATGGAGCCGAACCAGCATGAAGTTCAGGACGTTCTGAAGTTTTCAACCGAGGTTCATGATTTTCACCATACTGGCCAGACTGACCGGACTGTCCCAAATGCATCCGAATGTGAGCTTTGGCTGGAACCATGGCCAGATGATTGATTTCACTGTACTGGACTTTGTCTTCACCGTCCTGTTTTCCATTTGATGAAGAACAGTCGAGACGGAATCGCATTCGGACGCACGGATCCTGAGTTAGGTCATTGCTATACATTTCTGGACAGTACCACATGTACCGCCCGGATGTCCAGTTTGAGGCTTCATCAATACCCATGTCCAGACGATCGAATTCACCGAACTGTAGCTCGTATTTCCCGTACTGATTGGCATTTTAAGAGCAACGGTCGAGACAGATTTGGATTCGGACGAGCGGAACTCAAGATAGGCCGTGACACTTCAAAACTGGCTACTTTGGACTGTCCTGCTTGTGTACTGGCCCAGTCCACAGGACATGCTTCAGGAAGCAATGAACCTGGACGGAATTTGAAGGGTTTTTCACTAGTCAAAGTGTGATTTCGTGCCTTGACCAGATCTGGTCAATTTTATCATTTTCTATGTTTAGAATTCCCACATTTTTCTTTAAGTCTTTTGACTAGAACTTCTATATAATGTAACCATCAGATCTGAATAAGATAATTTCGTTTTGCTTTCATTCTTTTGAGTTTTTACTGTCTTTGTTCTTTGTTAGAACATTTCTTAGTTTCTTGGTGAGGTTTTCTCCAAGTTTCGATCCTTCTTTTGTTGGACCGGTGCGTCACATCCGGCAACGATCGAAGTCTGGTAGTATCTTTGGGCTATTCCGCAACCCTTACTGTCACCGTTCATACCATCAGTTCTCAATCTCTTCAGATCGAGTTCATATCATCAGATCCGGTTGAGTGTTTGTTCCTTAAGGTTCTTCACCATGTGGGCCAAAATTACCCGAGCAGTCCACGAGAAGGGTAAGCGTGCTGAGTCCAAAGACCAACGTGCTGATATGTGTACTGATGGACAGCCACGGGCGTCCTGTGTGTGCTGACGGAGACACACAGACACTCACGGACAGCCACGGACGTCCTGTGTGTGCTGATGGACACACACAGATGTCCTGTGTGTGCTGACGGACACCCACAGACGTCCTGTGTGTACTGAACAGATAGCCCACGTGGGCCAAAATCACCCGAACAGTCCACGGGAAGGGCCACCGTGCTGAGTCCAAGGACCAGCGTGCTGATATGTGTACTTATGGACAGCCACGGACATCTTGTGTGTGCTGACAGACACACACGGACACACACGGACAGCTACGGACGTCCTGTGTTTGCTGACGGACAGGAAGAGACGTCCTGTGTGTGCTGGGGGACACCCACTGACGTCCTGTGTGTACTGAACAGACAGCCCACGTGGGCCAAAATCACCCAAACAGTCCACGGGAAGGGCCAGCGTGCTGAGTCCAAGGACCAACGTGCTGATATGTGTACTGATGCACAGCCACAGACATCCTGTGTGTGCTGACGGACACACACAGACAGCCACGGACATCCTGTGTGTGCTGACGGACACACACGGACGTCCTGTGTGTGCTGACGGACACCCACAGACGTCTTGTCTGTGCTGACGGACACACACGGACACACACGGACACACACGGACAGCCACAGACGTCCTATGTATGCTTGCCACGGACACCTACAGATGTCCTGTATGTGCTGGCGGACACCCACAGACGTCCTGTGTGTATTGAACAGACAGCCCACGTGGGCCAAAATCACCCAAACAGTCCACGGGAAGGGCCATCGTGCTGAGTCCATGGACCAACGTGCTGATATGTGTACTGATGGAAAGCCACGGATGTCCTGTGTGTGCTGACGGACACACACGGGCAGCCCCGGACGTCTTGTGTGTGCCGACAGACACCCACGAACCACCTTTGTGTACTGAATAGACAGCCCACGCGGGCCAAAATCACCCGAACAGTCCACGGGAAGGGCCAGCGTGCTGAGTCCAAGGACCAGCGTGCTGATATGTGTACTGATGGACAGCCACGGACGTCCTGTGTGTGCTGACGGACACACACAAACGCACACGGACAGCCACAGACGTCCTGTGTGTGCTGACGGACAGCCACAAACGTCCTGTGTGTGCTAGCGGACACCACGGATGTCCTGTGTGTACTGAACAGACAGCCCACATGGGCCAAAATCACCCAAACAGTCCACGGGAAGGACCAGCGTGCTGAGTCCAAGGACCAGCGTGCTATATGTGTACTGATAGACAGCCACATACATCCTGTGTGTGCTGACGGACACACACGGACAGCCACGGAAGTCCTGTGTGTGCTGATGGACAGCCACGGACAGCCACAGACGTCGTGTGTGTGCTGGCGGACACGCACGGACTTCCTGTATGTACTGAACAGACACCCCACGTTGGCCAAAATCACCCGAACAGTCAACGGGAGCGTGCTGAGTCCAAGGACCAACGTGCTGATATGTGTACTGATGGACAGCCACGGACGTCCCGTGTGTGCTGACAGACACACACGGACACACACGGACAGCCACAGACATCCTGTGTGTGCTTACAGACACACATGGACGTCCTGTTTGTGCTGACGGACACCCACGGACGTCCTGTGTGTACTGAACAGACAGCCCACGTGGGCCAAAATCACCCGAACAGGCTACGGGATGGGCCACCGTGCTGAGTCCAAGGACCAGCGTGCTGATATATGTACTGATGGACTGCCACGGACGTCATGTGTGTGCTGACGGACACACACGAACACACACAGACAGCTACGGATGTCCTGTGTTTGCTGACGGACAACCACGGACTTCCTGTGTGTGCTGGCGGACACCCACGAACGTCCTGTGTGTACTGAACATACAGCCCACGTGGGCCAAAATCACCCGAACAGTCCACGGGAAGGGTCAGCGTACTGAGTCCAAGGACCAACGTGCTGATATGTGTACTGATGGACGTCCTGTGTTTGCTGACGGACACACACGAACACACACGGACAGCCACGGACGTCCTGTGTGAACTGACGGACACACACGGACATCCTGTGTGTGCTGACGGACACCCACGGACGTCCTGTGTGTACTGAACAGATAGCCCACGTGGGCCAAAATCACCCGAACAGTCCACGGGATGGGCCACCGTGCTGAGTCCAAGGAACAGCGTGCTGAGTCCAAGGACCAGCGTGCTGATATGTGTACTGATGGACAGACACATATGTCCTATGTGTGCTGACGGACACACACGGACAGCTACGGTTGCTGACAGATAACCATGGACTTCCTGTGTGTGCTTGCGGACACCCACAGACGTCATGTGTGTACTGAACAGACAGCCCACGTGGGCCAAAATCACCCGAACAGTCCACAGGAAGGGTCAGCGTGCTGAGTCCAAGGACCAACGTGCTGATATGTGTACTGATGGACAGCCACGGACGTCCTGTGTGTGCTGATAGACACACACGGACACACCCGAACAGCGACGGACGTCCTGTGTGAGCTGACGAACACACACGGACATCCTGTGTGGGCTGACGGACACCCACGGACGTCATGTGTGTATTGAACAGACAGCCCACGTGGGCCAAAATCACCCGAACAGTCCACGGGATGGGCCACCGTGCTGAGTCCAAGGACCAGCTTGCTGATATATGTACTGATGGACAGCCACAGACGACCTGTGTGTGCTGACGGACACACACGGACAGCTACGGATGTCCTGTGTTTGCTGACGGACAGCCACGGACGTCTTGTGTGTGCTGGCGGACACCCACGGACGTCCTGTCTCTACTGACGGACACACATGGACTCAAACGGACACACAGAGACAGCCATGGACGTCCAGTGTGTGTTGGCGGACACACACGGACAGCTACGGATGTCCTGTGTGAGCTGATGGACACACACAGACGTCCTGTGTGTGCTGGCGGACACCCACAGATGTCCTGTGTATACTTAACAGACAGCCCACGTGGGCCAAAATCACCCGAACAGTCCACGGGATGGGCCACCGTGCTGAGTCCAAGGACCAGCGTGCTGATATATGTACTGATGGACAGCCACAGACGTCCTGTGTGTGCTGTCGGACACACACGGACACACATGGACAGCTACGGACGTCCTGTGTTTGCTGACGGAGAGCCACGGACATCCTGTGTGTGCTGGCGGACACCCACGGACGTCCTGTGTGTACTGAACAGACAGCACACGTGGGCCAAAATCACCCAAACAGTCAACGGGAAGGGTCAGCGTGCTGAGTCCAAGGACCAACGTGCTGATATGTGTACTGATGGACAGCCACGGACGTCATATGTGTGATGACGGACACAATCGGACAGTCAAGGACGTCCTGTGTTTGCTGACGGACAGCCACAAACAGCCACAGATGTCCTGTGTGATGCACCTCAGATCATGGAGCAGTTCGTTGGACAAGTCCAACATGAAGATCAGAACAGTCCGAGAAATTCAACAGAGGTTCATCCGGACGACCGTACCGAACGCACTGACCGGGCCGTGTACCGGATCGACCCGCGTACGTCCGGAAAGGAGCTTCGTTTGGATCCACGTCCAGACGATCGATCTGACCGTACTGAAGCTCGGCTACCCCGACCAACTCGTCAAGTTAGGAAGATCGATCAAGCCAAACTCTCATCCGAACGCACCGATTTCGAATCAGACCGCAGCTTCTCATTTCTGACCCGACTGGCTCTTACCGCGGGCACTGCCGAACGTACCGCCGAACGTTCTGAAAATCCGACTTACCAGTTTGATCCGATTCTTCAGTTTGATCATCTGAGCTTCTCAAGGGGAAGGATACTTAAGCTCTCTGAAGATATTGGACACATTTGGAACACATCAGTTCATGAGTTTCCTTCATCCGATCATGCAGACCGTCCGGACCATGTACTGCTCCTTACCGCGGGACATGCATCCAGATTCATCGAATCTGGACAAGAGTAGGCAAAGGGTTCACTTTGGCCAGTCAACATAATTTTCTGTGTATTGACCAGATCTGGTCTTTGTTATATTTTCTATGTCTTATTTTCACACAAAATGATTTATTTCATTTTGACTAAACTTGTATAAGTACTCCATCATTTCTGAATAAAGATTATCGATTTTTCCCTTCAAAACTTCTTAAGTTTTCTCTCTTTGTTCATTGCAAAGAACTTGTTTTAGTTTACTTTGGTGTGGTTAACATCCGAGCAAACACCTTGTCTAATCGGACCGGTGAGTCACATCCGGCGATCTAGTCAAGTCAGTCTCCACAACGGACCTGTGAGTCACATCAGGCGTTGTTCAGACTTGGAAATATCGAAGGCCTTCCGCATCCTTCGTGAGATCCCTCGATCCATCACTTCTCCATCCGGAGATCCTATCAAATACCGTACCGGCTGAGTGTTCCGATCTAAGGGTCTATCAAAGTGGTATCAGAGCCACTCAACCGGTATCATCTTCTCATTCCATCTTCTCATCTACCATCTTCTTCATCTAAAAAGTTCTTCTTCTATCTATCTTGAACCCGGGCCACTCATTACCACCATATAAAAAAAAAAAAAAAAAAAAAAAAAAAAAAAAAACAGTAAAAAAAAAAAAAAAAAATAAGAAAGATTGTGGTGGTGGTGGAAGAGAAAGCCTGCTGGCTGAAGAGTAATCCGGCCTTTGAGTTGGTTAAGGCGGGTTCCCCTTGTAATCTCTTATCTACCTTCTCTTGTGACCCTTGTTTGATTGGATCTGACCCACTGAGTATCTTTGGACTTGTCTTTCTCTGAACTTTGAGAACAAACCAAAATCTTGTGTGAACCACTTCAAATCTTTGAGAGAAACACGTGAGTGGGAGAGGAAACAAACACTTGAGAGTGTGAGGTATTTGTTACCCTAACGTTTATTGTTGAGAATTTCAGGAAGAACCATGAGCAGTGAGGAAGAACGGAACCGTCCCGGAAATTCTGTAGCCGGACTCTCAAACCTCCAAATGAGGGCTTTAAACGATACTTTTACTAACCTTATGAATGCAGGACTTGAGCAGATCCATCAAAGGTTAGATGAGATTCAGGAGAGCCAACAAACCAGATCTAGAACCGGAACCAGACGAGCTCAACCTAGACGGAACAGCCAATCCGATCTAGAAATCTTTGACGAAGATACCAACGATGATCAATCCATCAACCGACCCAGGAGAGGACATAGAAACCGAAACCCAGGTGAAGTCAATCCTTTTGCTAGAGCTGAACGAAATGAAAATGGGTTGGGTGCTTTGAAATTGAAAATTCCAAGCTTTGAAGGAAAGAATGATCCTGATGTCTTTTTAGAATGGGAAAGGAAAATTGAACTGGTTTTTGATTGTCAAAACTTGTCTGATATTAGGAAGGTTAGGTTAGCAGCTTCTGAATTTTCTGGCTATGCTATTAACTGGTATGACCGAGTTGTGACTCACAGGAGGAGAACAGGTGAAGCACCAGTGGAGACTTGGTTGGGGCTTATTACGCTTATGCGGAAACGCTTCGTACCGGACCATTACCAACGCGACCTACACCACAAACTCAGGAGGCTACTTCAGGGAACAAAGTCGGTTGAGGACTACCATCAGGAAATGGAGACTTTGATGCTTAAGGCTGATGTGGATGAACCTGTAGACGCAACCATGGCTAGATTCCTCACTGGACTCAACCGGGACATCCAAGACCGCATGGAACTTCAGGATTATAGTGACATGGAACAGATGCTACACAAGGCTATCCTGATTGAGCAGCAAGTCAAAAGGAAAGGACTCTCCAAATCCACCTTCCCTTCAAAATCACCTTTTCCATCTAAGCCTAGCTACCAAGACAAAGGTAAGTATCCTGCCACAACAAATACTGCTTTGAAAACTGATGTTCCTACTCGTGTGGATAAAGGAAAAGCAGTGGAAAACCCCAGCAGAACAAGAGACATAAGGTGTTTCAAGTGTCAGGGCCTCGGACACTATGCCAACAAATGTCCAAACCAGCGGGTGATGGTTCTTTTGGAAAATGGTGATGTAGAATCCGAGGAGGACAAAGAGGAAAAAGAGGACCTTGGTCCCATTTTTGATGAGGAAGAAGAGCCCTTTGATTACCCAGCCAGTGGACCACTTCTTGTTACAAGAAAGCTCTTGGAGGAACCGATCTTAGAGGACGAAATTGAGGAAGTAATTGATGAGTTCTGTTCCTCGTTTGTTAAAGAAACAGGACCGGTCTATGACGAGGACAATCTCAGCTTTCCAGCTACTGGTCCTCTTCTTGTCACTAGACGATCCTTAAGTGTTCAGCCTAAAACCGACGAGAAGGAACAAAGGGAGAATCTCTTTCACTCTAGATGTTTTGTTTCTTCTAAAGTTTGCTCTTTGATTATAGATGGTGGCAGCTGTACCAACGTGGCTAGTGATACCTTGGTGAAGAAACTTGGACTTGTTACACGTCCACTTGCCAAACCTTTCAGGTTGGAATGGTTGAATGAGGACGGAGAGCAATACGTCAAGGAACAGGTGACTGTTCCGATCACTATCGGACGGTACGAGGATGAGGTCGTGTGTAACGTCCTTCCCATGGACGCTTGTCACATTCTTTTGGGTCGACCTTGGCAGTTCGACAAGAAGGCTGTCCATGATGGCTACACAAACCGCCACTCCTTTGAACACAATGGAAAGAAAATCACCTTGGTTCCCCTTTCTCCCTTAGAAGTTCACCAAGATCAAATCCAACTTAAGAAGGGACGAGAACAAGACTCCAAACCTGAGGCATCAGCAAGAAATTCCAACTTCTACATCAAACAAGGTCAGGTAAGAAAAACCCTTGCCACCAAAAAGCCATTCCTTTTGCTTGTTTATAAGGAATCTCTTATGGCCTCATCTTCTTCTCACCTTGCACCGGACATTCCGAGTGATTTGAAAGGATTATTGCAGGAGTTTTCTGATGTATTTCCTGAAGAAAATCCAAAAGGATTGCCTCCAATCCGTGGCATTGAACATCAGATCGATCTCGTTCCAGGCGCGTCCTTGCCAAACCGACCAGCGTACCGCACTAACCCCGTCGAGACCAAGGAACTCCAAAAGCAGATTGATGATCTTCTTGACAAAGGATACATCCGAGAAAGCCTCAGCCCATGTGCTGTACCTGTCCTACTCGTGCCAAAGAAAGATGGGTCGTGGAGGATGTGTGTGGACTGTCGGGCCATAAACAACATCACGGTAAAGTATCGCCATCCCATCCCTCGTCTTGATGACATGCTTGATGAACTTCATGGTGCTTGTGTCTTTTCTAAGATAGACTTGAAAAGTGGATACCACCAGATTAGAATGAAAGAGGGAGATGAATGGAAAACGGCCTTTAAAACAAAACTAGGATTGTATGAATGGTTAGTTATGCCTTTTGGTTTGACTAATGCACCTAGTACTTTCATGCGTCTGATGAACCATGTGTTGAGATCCTTTATTGGTCATTTCGTTGTTGTGTATTTTGATGATATTCTTGTTTATAGCAAAAACCATGAGGAACATCAAAGGCATTTGAGAGCCGTTCTTGAAGTCCTTAGGGACGAACGTTTGTTTGCTAACCTTGGAAAGTGTTCTTTTGGTACAGATCAAGTTGTTTTCCTAGGTTTTGTTGTAGGAAAAGATGGCCTGAAGGTTGATGAAGAAAAGGTCAAAGCCATCCGCGACTGGCCCATTCCTAAGTCCGTAAGTGAGGTTCGAAGCTTCCATGGCCTTGCTGGTTTCTATCGACGGTTCGTCCAAGACTTCAGTTCTATAGCCGCTCCTCTCACTGAGGTTATCAAGAAGAATGTGGGTTTCAAGTGGGAACAACCTCAGCAGGAAGCTTTCCAAATCCTAAAAGAGAAGTTAACTCAAGCCCCTCTTCTTGCTTTACCAGATTTTTCTAAAACTTTTGAGATTGAGTGTGATGCTTCCGGAGTGGGTATTGGTGCTGTTCTTATGCAGGATAGGAAACCCATCGCATACTTTAGTGAAAACTTGGAGGAGCTACCTTGAACTACCCAACCTACGACCAGGAGCTTTATGCTTTGGTGAGAGCACTTCAAACTTGGCAGCACTACCTTTGGCCCAAGGAATTCGTCATTCATACCGACCATCAGTCCCTGAAACATTTGAAGGGACAACAGAAGCTTAACAAACGCCATGCTCGTTGGGTTGAATTCATTGAGACATTTCCATACGTGATCAAGTATAAACAAGGTAAGGAAAATGTTGTGGCCGATGCCTTGTCACGCAGGTATGTTCTCCTTTCAGCTCTTGAGACCAAACTTCTTGGATTTGAATTTATCAAAGAGATTTATGCATCTGATCCGGATTTCAAAGAGATTTTCAAAAAGAGTTCCAAAACTGCTTATGGGAAGTATTATCAGGTTGCTGGTTTCTTGTTTTATGATAACCGCTTGTGTGTTCCCCAATGTTCTTTGAGGGAGTTGTTTGTCAGGGAAGCACACGGAGGTGGCTTGATGGGACACTTTGGTGTGAAGAAAACCTACAAGGTTGTGTTCGATCATTTCTATTGGCCGGGTCTCATGAAAGATGTTGAGAGGATTTGCAGTCGATGTGTTGTGTGCAAAAAGTCTAAATCCAAAGTCTTGAACCAAGGTTTGTATACAGCTCTACCCATCCCTTCTCATCCATGGGTAGACATTTCTATGGACTTTGTACTTGGATTGCCGCGATCCAAGTCAGGTAAGGATTCCATCTTTGTTGTGGTTGATAGATTTTCAAAGATGTCTCATTTCATTGCATGCCATAAGACTGATGATGCTACTCACATTGCTGAACTGTTCTTTAGAGAAGTGGTTAGGTTGCATGGAATGCCTAAGACTATCGTTTCAGATAGAGATGCTAAGTTCCTTAGCTACTTTTGGAAAACTTTGTGGTCTAAATTAGGCACTAAATTGATGTTCTCTACTACTTGTCATCCTCAAACTGATGGACAAACTGAGGTTGTGAACCGTTCACTATCTGCCTTGCTTAGGTCTTTGATAAAGAAAAACTTGAAAACTTGGGAAGAATGTTTGCCGCATGTGGAATTTGCTTATAACCATTCTATGCATTCAGCTACTCAGTTTTCACCTTTTGAGGTTGTGTATGGGTTTAATCCTCTTTCTCCACTTGATCTTTTACCTCTTCCTTTGAGTGAACGTGTTAGCACAGATGGCAAGAAGAAGGCGGACACAATAAAGAAGATGCATGAACGGGTCCGAGCTAACATCATGGCCAGAACAGAAAGGTACACTCGACAAGCCAACAAGAAACGTAAGGAGGTCGTTTTTGAAGAAGGAGATTTGGTTTGGGTTCACTTGAGGAAGGAACGTTTTCCGGAAGAAAGAAAATCTAAGCTCATGCCCCGTGTGGACGGACCATTTCAGATCATCAGAAAAATCAGTGACAATGCGTATCAATTGGATCTGAAAGGTAAGTATGATATCTCTTCAAGCTTCAACGTTTCTGATTTATCTCCTTTTCTTGTAGATGTTCCGGATTTGTGGACAAATCCTCTTAAAGGAGGAGGGAATGATGCACCTCAGATCATGGAGCAGTTCGTTGGACAAGTCCAACATGAAGATCAGAACAGTCCGAGAAATTCAACAGAGGTTCATCCGGACGACCGTACCGAACGCACTGACCGGGCCGTGTACCGGATCGACCCGCGTACGTCCGGAAAGGAGCTTCGTTTGGATCCACGTCCAGACGATCGATCTGACCGTACTGAAGCTCGGCTACCCCGACCAACTCGTCAAGTTAGGAAGATCGATCAAGCCAAACTCTCATCCGAACGCACCGATTTCGAATCAGACCGCAGCTTCTCATTTCTGACCCGACTGGCTCTTACCGCGGGCACTGCCGAACGTACCGCCGAACGTTCTGAAAATCCGACTTACCAGTTTGATCCGATTCTTCAGTTTGATCATCTGAGCTTCTCAAGGGGAAGGATACTTAAGCTCTCTGAAGATATTGGACACATTTGGAACACATCAGTTCATGAGTTTCCTTCATCCGATCATGCAGACCGTCCGGACCATGTACTGCTCCTTACCGCGGGACATGCATCCAGATTCATCGAATCTGGACAAGAGTAGGCAAAGGGTTCACTTTGGCCAGTCAACATAATTTTCTGTGTATTGACCAGATCTGGTCTTTGTTATATTTTCTATGTCTTATTTTCACACAAAATGATTTATTTCATTTTGACTAGAACTTGTATAAGTACTCCATCATTTCTGAATAAAGATTATCGATTTTTCCCTTCAAAACTTCTTAAGTTTTCTCTCTTTGTTCATTGCAAAGAACTTGTTTTTAGTTTACTTTGGTGTGGTTAACATCCGAGCAAACACCTTGTCTAATCGGACCGGTGAGTCACATCCGGCGATCTAGTCAAGTCAGTCTCCACAACGGACCTGTGAGTCACATCAGGCGTTGTTCAGACTTGGAAATATCGAAGGCCTTCCGCATCCTTCGTGAGATCCCTCGATCCATCACTTCTCCATCCGGAGATCCTATCAAATACCGTACCGGCTGAGTGTTCCGATCTAAGGGTCTATCACTGTGTGTGCTGGCGGACAGCCATGGACAGCGACGGACGTCCTGTGTGTGCTGACGGACACCCACGGACGTCCTGTCTCTGCTGACGGACACACATGGACACAAACGGACACACACAGACAGCCATGGACGTCCTGTGGGTGCTAGCCACGGACAGCCACGGACAGCCACAGATGTAAGACCCGAACCCTGGCCTCTCGACCTGATGGAGTCTGCAGGCTTACTTATTAATTTCTTTGCTTGTTTGATCCATTTTAAGTCTTTTAGTTACTAAGTCATATTCGAATATGAGGTTCATAAACAAAGGAACAGATTGCACAGCGGAATAACAATGTATAAACTTTGTATTACTTGGAAACATGAGATTCAATACACAACTTCTTAACAGTCTCATAGACAATCACTAGTTCATCCCTAGCATCATCTAACCACACGTTACACAGCCTCTCACTGACCGAGCCTTCACAGCTCCTTGGCTTGACCAGAACCATCCTTAGTTCCTGAAACTACAACCATATAAGCATTAATCATAACCGAGAATAGAACGGATTGATTCTACAATGCTTGGCTTGGTTCCTAGAACTTAGATAAACCTCAGTCAACATAATCATAAAACGTATGAACCTACCTACCGTATCCTAAGTCATTCAACCAACCACCCCTTGACTTAGAATCAGATAGATAGTCCATAATAGATAAACAGAACACACGAACAGATCCGGATCGTCCCCAAAGACCAATCCGTCTTACCAGATAGAATCTAGATGCGACCGGCCAATGAAGTCCGGCTCAATGGCCAAACGGACTCCCTTACCTGATCAAGCCTTAGGCCTGGATCCAATCGGCCGAGTAGGCCTCAAGCCTAATCCGGAAGGCTTAGCAACCGGTCAGACCTTGCGACTCTACCTTGGCTTAGACTGTCACGCCCCCAATCCTGAATAGGATTGTTGGGACGGCCATGGTTCGAGGAAACGTGCAAGCCAGTCTTAGGACATCAAGGCAAGCGTTCCATGGTCGAGAAAGAAGGTTAAGGACATAAGGAAACTTAGATTTAACCTTATACAAGCTAAGAGACAGCTAGGACGAGTAAGACGGTAACTGGACGAAGTGGACGAGTATCTCAGCCAGCTCAATGAAGCTAGGTTCAGTTCACTCCAGCTCAGTCCCTACTAAGTCAGCTCCACTAGATGGACTACTAGCTCACTCAGCTGAGGCAGCTGAGAGTCAGCTCATCTCAGCTAGACGGACTGTCCGGGCTTTAGGCCGATGGTCCGGGTCCGGGTCAGTGGCGGGCTGTGAGGTCCGGCCATGAGGCCATTGGCTGTTGGGTCTTTGGACAAGGCCGTGGGCTAAGTCCAGGAGGCCTGGGGCGTGGGTTGGGCTTGTGACCGACCCCAAACCCAATCAGAAAGGGCGAAGGGATGCAAGTGGCCGAAAGGGGACAAACCTTGGCCGATGGTGCCCATTCGCTAGCAAGTCGTGCCTGTTCGTGGGGCAAGACTTACCCCCTCGTTTTCTATAAATATGGGGGCTCTCTGGTCTATTTCATTATCCAATTCCAGAGTAAAGTACTCAGAGAAAAACGTAGAGAGAAAAAAAGAAAGAAAGAGAGAGTTCCGGCCAAGAGAAAGGCCGATTGTGGTGGTGTTGTGTTCCGGCGACTCTGATCGTTTGAGAACTAACCCCAGTCAAGAATGGGAGATCAAGACAAGGAGAAGAGCATGGAGAACCCAGACGTGGTTCACAAGGTATGTGATGGGCCGTGGCTCCATCAGACCGAACGGACGGTCCATGCGACCGCACCGCGGCTCTGCTCGGTTCCTAAGTCCCATCCGGCTCTCCTTATCTGTTTCAATTCGTTTCTCTTCTCTTCTCTCTGGTTAAACACGAAAGGTTGTATTGGTTGAGTCCAAGGGACACGTCCCTAGGTTTTGGCCGAACATAATCAAACCGCTAGCCTAGACACGGGTCGGTTAGTCGGATGATCCGATCGCACCAAGACTGGGCGGTTAGGACAAACGGTTGGGAATGACCCAAAGGGCACGAGTTGTCAAGAGTCATGAGTGTCCAAAGGTTGTGAGTTGCCAAAGGGTGTCAGTGACCAAAAGGTACGAGATACCAAAGGTTACGAACATCAAAAGGTACGAGGACCAAGAGGCATGATTGGCCAAGGGGTGCATGTTCCAAACGGTGTCTTTCGGGACAGGTTAGGACCGATCCTTATGGATCAGCCTATGGCTTGTCTAGTTAGGACGAGGTCACGGTTTGTCTAAGCCAAGGTAGAGTCGCAAGGTCTGACCGGTTGCTAAGCCTTCCGGATTAGGCTTGAGGCTTACTCGGCCGATTGGATCCAGGCCTAAGGCCGGATCAGGTAAGGAAGTCCGTTGGGCCATTGAGCCGGACTTCATTGGCCGGTCGCACCTAGATTCTATCCGGTTAGACGGATTGGTGTTTGGGGACGATCCGGATCTGTTCGTGTGTTCTGTTTATCTATTCTGGACTATCTATCTGATTCTAAGTCAAGGGGTGGTTGGTTGAATGACTTAGGATACAGTAGGTAGGTTCATACTGTTTATGATTGTGTTGACTGAGGTTTATCTAAGTTCTAGGAACCAAGCCAAGCATTGTAGAATCAATACGTTCTATTCTCGGTTATGATTAATGCTTATCTGGTTGTGGTTTCAGGAACTAAGGATGGTTCTGGTCAAGCCAAGGAGCCGTGAAGGCTTGGTCAGTGAGAGGCTGTGTAACGTGTGGTTAGATTATGATAGGGATGAACTAGTGATTGTCTATGAGACTGTTAAGAAGTTGTGTATTGAATCTCATGTTTCTAAGTAATACAAAGTTTATACATTGTTATTCCGCTGTGCAATCTATTCCTTTGATTATGAACCTCATATTCGAATATGACTTTGAATGAATCAGACAAGCAAAGAAATTAATAAGTAAGCATTCGTATCCAGTTGGGTCGAGAGACCAGGAACGGGTCTTACAAGTTGGTATCAGAGCATGCTTGATTCTAGGATAGTTGGGTTATGTAGTCCACACACACACACGCAGCCAGCTGATTAGGTCTCACAGTGAGGTTTGATTGCTTAGTCTAGGGATTGTTTTGTTCTGTGTATGTTAGTGTGTTTTGTTCTAACATTGTCTGAATCCTTAGGCTGGAAAAAGCAAATCGGGAAAGTTTCCTTATGTCCTTAACCTTCTTTCTCGACCATGGAACGCTTGCCTTAATGTCCTAAGACTGGCTTGCACGTTTCCTCGAACCATGGCCGTCCCAACAATCCTATTCAGGATTGGGGGCGTGACAGTCTAAGCCAAGGTAGAGTCACAAGGTCTGACCGGTTGCTAAGCCTTCCGGATTAGGCTTGAGGCTTACTCAGCCGATTGGATCCAGGCCTAAGGCCGGATCAGGTAAGGAAGTCCGTTGGGCCATTGAGCCGGACTTCATTGGCCGGTCGCACCTAGATTCTATCCGGTTAGACGGATTGGTGTTTGGGGACGATCCGGATCTGTTCGTGTGTTCTGTTTATCTATTCTGGACTATCTATCTGATTCTAAGTCAAGGGGTGGTTGGTTGAATGACTTAGGATACAGTAGGTAGGTTCATACTGTTTATGATTGTGTTGACTGAGGTTTATCTAAGTTCTAGGAACCAAGCCAAGCATTGTAGAATCAATACGTTCTATTCTCGGTTATGATTAATGCTTATCTGGTTGTGGTTTCAGGAACTAAGGATGGTTCTGGTCAAGCCAAGGAGCCGTGAAGGCTTGGTCAGTGAGAGGCTGTGTAACGTGTGGTTAGATTATGATAGGGATGAACTAGTGATTGTCTATGAGACTGTTAAGAAGTTGTGTATTGAATCTCATGTTTCTAAGTAATACAAAGTTTATACATTGTTATTCCGCTGTGCAATCTATTCCTTTGATTATGAACCTCATATTCGAATATGACTTTGAATGAATCAGACAAGCAAAAAAATTAATAAGTAAGCATTCGTATCCAGTTGGGTCGAGAGACCAGGAACGGGTCTTACAAGTTGGTATCAGAGCATGCTTGATTCTAGGATAGTTGGGTTATGTAGTCCACACACACACACGCAGCCAGCTGATTAGGTCTCACGGTGAGGTTTGATTGCTTAGTCTAGGGATTGTTTTGTTCTGTGTATGTTAGTGTGTTTTGTTCTAACATTGTCTGAATCCTTAGGCTGGAAAAAGCAAATCGGGAAAGTCCCGAAGGAGTAATTGGAAGAATTGCTTGACAAGGGGTTCATACGGCCAGGTAGCTCCCCTTGGGGTGCACCAGTCCTCTTTGTGAAAAAGAAGGATGGTAGCATGCGTCTGTAAGACCCGGTCCTGGTCTCTCGACCCAACTGGATACGAATGCTTACTTAATAATTTCTTTGCTTGTCTGATTCATTCTAAGTCTTTTCTTTACTAAGTCATATTCGAATATGAGGTCAGACCTTGCGACTCTACCTTGGCTTACACAAACCGTGACCTTGTCTTAACTAGACAAGCCATAGGCTGATCCATAAGGATCGGTCCTAACCTGTCCCGAAAGACACCGTTTGGAACATGTACCCTTTGGCCATTCGTGCCTCTTGAACACTCATGACTCTTGACAACTCGTGCCTTTTGGGTCATTCCCAACCGTTCGTCCTAACCACCCAGTCTTGGTGCGATCGGATCATCCCACTAACCGACCCGTGTCTAGGCTAGCGGTTTGGTTATGTTCGGCCAAAGCCTAGGGCCGTGTCCCTTGGACTCAACCAATACAGCCTTTCGTGTTAACCAGAGAGAAGAGAAGAGAAACGAATTGAAACAGATAAGGAGAGCCGGATGGGACTTAGGAACCGAGCAGAGCCGCGGTGCGGTCGCATGGACCGTCCGTTCGGTCTGATGGAGCCACGGCCCATCACATACCTTGTGAACCACGTCTGGGTTCTCCATGCTCTTCTCCTTGTTTTGATCTCCCATGCTTGACCGGAGTTAGTTCTCAAACGATCAGAGTTGCCGGAACACAACACCACCACAATCGGCCTTTCTCTTGGCCGGAACTCTCTCTTTCTCTCTTTCTTTCTCTCTACGTTTTTCTCTGAGTATTTTACTCTGGAATTGGATAATGAAATCGACCAGAGAGCCCCCATATTTTTACAAAACGAGGGGGTAAGTCTTGCCCCACGAACAGGCATGACTTGCTAGCGAATGTTCACCATCGGCCAAGGGTTGTCCCCTTTCGGCCACTTGCATCCCTTTGACCTTTCTGATTGGGTTTGGGGTCGGCCACAAGCCCAGCCCACGCCCCAAGCCTCCTGGGCATAGCCCACGGCCTTGTCCAAAGACCCAACAGCCAATGGCCTCCTGGCCGGACCTGACAGACCGCCACTGACCCGGACCCGGACCATCGGCCTAAAGCCCGGACAGTCCGTCTAGCTGAGATGAGCTGACTCTCAGCTGCCTCAGCTGAGTGAGCTAGTAGTCCAGATAGTGGAGCTGACTTAGTAGGGACTGAGCTGGAGTGAACTGAACCTAGCTTCATTGAGCTGGCGGAGCTACTCGTCCACTTCGTCCAGCTACCGTCTTACTCGTCCTAGCTGTCTCTTAGCTTGTATAAGGTTAAGTCTAAGTTTCCTTATGTCCTTAACCTTCTTTCTCAACCATGGAACGCTTGCCTTGATGTCCTAAGACTGACTTGCACGTTTCCTCCAACCATGGCCGTCCCAACAATCGTACTCAGGATTGGGGGCGTGACAACGGACGTCCTGTGAGTGCTAGCCACGGACACCACAGACGTCATGTGTGTGCTGGCGGACACCCACGGACGTCCCGTGTGTACTAAACAGACAGCCCACGTGGGCCAAAATCACCCGAACAGTCCACGGGAAGGGTCAGCATGCTGAGTCCAAGGACCAACGTGCTGATATGTGTACTGATGGACAGCCACGGACGTCCTGTGTGTGCTGACGGACACATACGGACACACACGGACAGCCACGGACGTCCTGTGTGTGCTTACGGACACACACGGACGTCCTGTGTGTACTAAACAGATAGCCAACGTGGGCCAAAATCACCCGAACAGTCCACGGGAAGGGTCAGCGTGCTGAGTCCAAGGACCAACGTGCTGATATGTGTACTGATGGACAGCCACGGATATCATGTGTGTGCTGACGGACACACACGGACACACCAAGACAGCTACGAACGTCCTGTGTGAGCTGACGGACACACACGGACATCCTGTGTCCTGTGTGTGCTGGCGGACACCCACAGACGTCCTGTGTGTACTGAACAGACAGCCCACGTGGGCCAAAATCACTCAAACAGTCCACGGGAAGGGTCAGCGTGCGGAGTCCAAGGACCAACGTACTGATATGTGTACCGATGGACAGCCACGGACGTCATGTGTGTGCTGACGGACACACACGGACTGTCACGGACGTCCTGTATGTGCTGACGGACAGCCACAAACAGCTATGAACGTCCTGTGTGTGCTGGTGGACACACACGGACAGCCACGAACGTCCTGTGTGTGCTGACGGACACACACGGACGTCCTATGTGTGCTGACGGACACCCACGGACGTCCTGTCTCTACTGACGGACACACACGGACACAAACAGGCGCACACGAACAGCCACGGATGTCCTGTGTGTGCTAGCCACGGACAGCCATGGACGTCATGTGTGTCCTGGCGGACACCCACGGACGTCCTGTGTGCACTGAACAAACAGCCTACGTGGGCCAAAATCACCCAAACAGTCCATGGGAAGGGCCAGCGTGCTGAGTGCAAAGACCAACGTGCTGATATGTGTACTGATGGACAGCCACGGACGTCCTGTGTGTGCTCACAGACACAGACGGACACACACGGACAGCCACGGACGTCCTGTGTGTGCTGGCGTACACCCAAGGACGTCCCGTGTGTACTAAACAGACAGCCCATGTGGGCCAAAATAACCCGAACAGTCCACGGGAAGGGTCAGCGTGCTGAGTCCAAGGATCAACGTGCTGATATGTGTACTAATGGACAGCCACAGACGTCCTGTGTGTGCTGACGGACACACACGGACACACACGGACAGCCACAGACGTCCTGTGTGTGCTTACAGACACACACGGACGTCCTGTGTGTGCTGACGGACACCCATGGATGTCCTGTGTGTAATGAACAGACAGCCCACGTGGGCCAAAATCTGTAACATTCCGGATCCTGAATAGGATCATTGGGACGGCCATGGTTCGAGGTAATTACTAGCCAGTCTTAAGACATCAAGGCAAGCGTTCCATGGCCGGATAAGAAGGTTAAGGACGTAAGGAAACTTAGACTTAACCTTACACAAGTCGAGAATCAGCTAAACCGAGAAGGACGGTAGCTGGACGAATGGAACGGGTAGCTCAACTAGCTCAACGGAGTTAGGATAAGCTCACTCCAGCTTGGACACTACAAGGTCAGCTCCACTAGCTGGACTAGTAGCTCACTCAGCTGAGGCAGCTGGGGGTCAGCTCATCTCAGCTGGACGGACTGTTCGGGTTTCGGTCCGATGGTCTGGGTCCGGGCCGGTGGCAGGCCATGGGGGTCCGGCCATGAGGTCATGGACCGTTGGGGCTTGGGACAAGGCCATGGGCTAAGTCCAGAAAAGTTGGGTAAGGCTTTGGGCCTCTGCCCGACCAAAACCCATGCGGTATTGGCGAAGGGACGCATGCGGCCGAAAGGGTGTAACCCTTGGCCGATTGTGCCCGCTTGCTGGCCAGTCATGCCTGTTCGTGGGGCAAGACTTACCCCCTAGTTTTCTATAAATATGGGGTCCTCTCTGTCGATTTCATTCATCCAATCCAGAGTAAAATACTCAGAGAAATCGTAGAGAGAGAGAAAGAAAGAGAGAGAGAGTTTCTGGCCAAAGCAAGGCCGATTGTGTGGTGGTTAGGTTTCCGGCGATCTGATCGTTTGTGAAGCAACCTCCGATCAAGTATGGGAGACCGAGAGCAGGAGAAGAGCTTGGTGAACCCTGACCTGGTTCAGAAGGAACTAAGGATGGTTCTAGTCAAGCCAAGGAGCCGTGAAGGCTCGGTCAGTTAGAGGCTTTGTAACGTGTGGTTAGATGATGCTAGGGACGAACTAGTGATTGTCTATGAAACTGTTAAGAAGTTGTGTATTGGATCTCATGTTTCTAAGTAATACAAAGTTTATACATTGTTATTCCGCTATGCTATCTGTTACATTGTTTTAGAACCTCAGATTCGAACATGACTTAGTAAATGAAAGACTTAAAATGAATCAAACAAGCAAAGAAATTGATTAAGTAGCAAACGGGTTGTCGAGAGGCCGGATTCGGGCGTTACAAGTTTTTATCAGAGCATGCTTGATTCTATGATAGTTGGGTTATGTAGTCTGCACACACACGCAGCCAGCTGATTCAGTCTCACGGTGAGGTTTGATAGTTAGGTCTAGGGATTAATTGTTTCGGTTATGTTATGTATATGTTGTACTAACAATGTCTGAATCCTTAGGCTGGGAAAAGCAAATCGAGAAAGACCCGAAGGAATAAGAAAATGGCTGGTCCGTCAAGTCAAGCGGCCGCGGGCGGACTTAACCTGTCGGGGTTTCTTTGCTTGTTTGATCCATTTTAAGTCTTTTAGTTACTAAGTCATATTCGAATATGAGGTTCATAAACAAAGGAACAGATTGCACAGCGGAATAACAATGTATAAACTTTGTATTACTTGGAAACATGAGATTCAATACACAAGTTCTTAACAGTCTCATAGACAATCACTAGTTCATCCCTAGCATCATCTAACCACACGTTACACAGCCTCTCACTGACCGATCCTTCACGGCTCCTTGGCTTGACCAGAACCATCCTTAGTTCCTGAAACCACAACCAGATAAGCATTAATCATAACCGAGAATAGAACGGATTGATTCTACAATGCTTGGCTTGGTTCCTAGAACTTAGATAAACCTCAGTCAACATAATCATAAAACGTATGAACCTACCTACCGTATCCTAAGTCAATTAACCAACCACCCCTTGACTTAGAATCAGATAGATAGTCCAGAATAGATAAACAGAACACACGAACAGATCCGGATCGTCCCCAAAGACCAATCCGTCTAACCGAATAGAATCTAGGTGCGACCGGCCAATGAAGTCCGGCTCAATGGCCCAACGGACTCCCTTACCTGATCCAGCCTTAGGCCTGGATCCAATCGGCCGAGTAAGCCTCAAGCCTAATCCGGAAGGCTTAGCAACCGGTCAGACCTTGCGAGTCTACCTTGGCTTAGACAAACCGTGACCTTGTCCTAACTAGACAAGCCATAGGCTGATCCATAAGGATCGGTCCTAACCTGTCCCGAAAGACACCGTTTGGAACATGCACCCTTTGGCCAATCATGCCTCTTGGTCCACGTACCTTTTGATGTTCAGGACCTTTGGTATCTCGTACCTTTTGGTCACTGACACCCTTTGGCAACTCACAACCTTTGGACACTCATGACTCTTGACAACTCGTGCCCTTTGGGTCATTCCCAACTGTTCGTCCTAACCGCCCAGTCTTGGTGCGATCGGATCATCCGACTAACCGACCCATGTCTAGGCTAGCGGTTTGATTATGTTCGGCCAAAACCTAGGGACATGTCCCTTGGAATCAACCAACACAACCTTTCGTGTTTAACCAGAGAGAAGAGAAGAGAAACGAATTGAAACAGATAAGGAGAGCCGGATGGGACTTAGGAACCGAGCAGAGCCGCGGTGCGGTCGCATGGACCGTCCGTTCGGTCTGATGGAGCCACGGCCCATCACATACCTTGTGAACCACGTCTGGGTTCTCCATGCTCTTCTCCTTGTCTTGATCTCCCATTCTTGACCAGGGTTAGTTCTCAAACGATCACAGTCGCCGGAACACAACACCACCACAATCGGCCTTTCTCTTGGCCGGAACTCTCTCTTTCTCTCTTTCTTTCTCTCTACGTTTTTCTCTGAGTATTTTACTCTGGAATTGGATAATGAAATCAACCAGAGATCCCCCATATTTATAGAAAACGAGGGGGTAAGCTTGCCCCACGAACAGGCACGACTTGCTAGCGAATGGGCACCATCGGCCAAGGGTTGTCCCCTTTCGGCCACTTGCATCCCTTCGCCCTTTCTGATTGGGTTTGGGGTCGGTCACAAGCCCAACCCACGCCCCAGGCCTCCTGGACTTAGCCCACGGCCTTGTCCAAAGACCCAACAGCCCATGGCCTCATGGCCGGACCTCATAGCCCGCCACTGACCCGGACCCAGACCATCGGCCTAAAGCCCGGACAGTCCGTCTAGCTGAGATGAGCTGACTCTCAGCTGCCTCAGCTGAATGAGATAGTAGTCCAGCTAGTGGAGCTGACTTAGTAGGGACTGAGCTGGAGTAAACTGAACCTAGCTTCATTGATCTGGCCGAGCTACTCGTCCACTTCGTCCAGCTACCGTCTTACTCGTCCTAGCTGTCTCTTAGCTTGTATAAGGTTAAGTCTAAGTTTCCTTATGTCCTTAACCTTCTTTCTCGACCATGGAACGCTTGCCTTGATGTCCTAAGACTGGCTTGCACGTTTCCTCGAACCATGGCCGTCCCAACAATCCTACTCAGGATTGGGGGCGTGACAGCACCAGTCCTCTTTGTGAAAAAGAAGGATGGTAGCATGCGTCTGTGCATCGACTATCGAGGGTTGAACAGGGTAACTGTGAAGAACAAATACCCGTTTTGCAGGATAGACGAGCTGTTGGATCAGCTGAAAGGAGCTAAGTGGTTTTCTAAAATCGAGTTGGCCTCGGGATATCATCAGATTCCTATAGAGCCAAATTACATTAGGAAAACAGCATTTAGGACCAGGTACGGCCATTACAAATTCGTAGTGATGTCGTTCGGTCTGACCAATGCACCTTCTGCATTCAAGAAAATGATGAACAGTGTGTTCCAGGACTTCTTGGATGAATCAGTGATCATCTTCATTGATGATATCCTGATTTACTCCAAGGACGAGGAATCTCATCGGAAACATGTGAGAGCCGTGCTGGAACGATTACGAGAGCACAAATCTTTGCTAAACTCAGCAAGTGCAGTTTTTGGCAAAAGAGTATTGGGTTCCTCGGTCATATTGTCTCTGACAACGGCGTCTCAGTGGATCCAGAGAAGATCAGGGCAATCAAAGTTTGTGGAGGGATTCGCAGGCTTGGCTCAGCCGATGACACGGTTGACTGGGAAGGACGTTAAGTTCACATGGTCTGACGAGTGTACGAGATGCTTCTCGCACTTAAGGATATGTTAACTAGCGCACCCGTCCTGGTTCTCCCAGAGGCAGACCAACCTTATGTGGTCTACACGGATGCGTCCATCACTGGACTCGGTTGCGTGTTGACCCAACATGGGAAGGTCATTGCTTATGTGTCAAGGCAGCTGAAGAAACATGAGGGAAACTACCCCACCCATGACCTTGAAATGGCTGCGGTAGTGTTCTCCTTAAAGATTTGGCGATCATATTTATATGGGACCAAAGTCCAGATACTTACGGATCATAAAAGTCTGAAGTATATATTCACCCAGCCTGAGTTGAACTTAAGGCAGAGGAGGTGGATGGAGTTCGTGGCCGACTACGACCTAGACATCACCTACTATCCGGGCAAGGCCAACCTTGTGGCTGACGCTTTGAGCCAGAAACGAGAAGATGTTGCGGCCGGTAGCGGAACGGACGAGCCGGATGAGGCGGGATGTTTCATCCGTTTAAATGCTTTGAACAGGACGGACGGACCACGGGGTTTAGAGGCAGTGAATAGAGCCGACCTGCTTTCCCGGATCCGAGCGGCCCAAGATCAGAACGAGAATCTGAAGACGGTTGATCGGGACGACCTGACTGAGTATCAAATCGCCAAGGACGGTACAATCTTAGTTCATGGTCGGATCAGCGTACCCAATGATAGGAGTTTGAAGGACGAGATCCTTAGAGAAGCTCAAAAGTCTAGATTCTCGATCCATCCTGGAGTGACGAAGAGTGTCATGCCCCCAATCCTGGAAAGGATTGTCGGGACGGCCATGGTTCGAGGAAACGTACCAGCCAGTCTTAGGACATCAAGGCAAGTGTTCCATGGTCGAGTAAGAAGGTTAAGAACATAAGGAAACTTAGACTTAACCTTATATAAGCTAAGAGACAGCCAGGACGAGTAAGACGGTAACTGGACGAAGTAGACGAGTAGCTCGACCAGCTCAACGAAGCTAGGTTTAGTTCACTCCAGCTCAGTCCCTACTATGTCAGCTCCACTAGCTGGACTACTAGCTCACTCAGCTGAGGCAGCTGAGAGTCAGCTCGCCTCAGCTAGACGGACTGTTCGGGTTTTAGGCCGATGGTCCGGGTCCAGGTCAGTGGTGGGCTGTGAGGTCTGGCCATGAGGCCATGGGCTGTTGGGTCTTTGGACAAGGCCGTGGGCTAAGTTCAGGAGGCTTGGGGCGTGGGTTGGGCTTATGACCGACCCCAAACCCAATCAGAAAGGGCGATGAGATGCAAGTGGCCGAGAGCGCACAACCCTTGGCCGATGGTGCCCGTTAGCTAGCAAGTCGTGCGTGTTCGTGGGGTAAGACTTACCCCCTCGTTTTCAATAAATATGGGGCCTCTCCTGTTGGTTTCATTATCCAATTCCAGAGTAAAATACTCATGGAAAAACGTAGAGAGAGAGAGAGTTCCGGCCAAGAGATCGGCGGAAAAGGGCCGGTTGTGGTGGTTTTGTATCTCCGGCAAGGAGAACGGTTTAGGAGAGAGGAGGCCGTGTGGTTATGAATAACCAAGGCATAGATAAAGGTCTGGGGAAGGACTCCAAAGCCGTGGATCAGTAAGATAGGGTCAGTGGGGTAACAACGGACTCATCGGCTAAGACAATCGGACAGTCCGAACCGGTCTAGCCATGGGCGTTTGGATTGTGTCCTATTCTTCTCATTCTTTTCATCCAATTCTTCTTCTACTCCTTCTGTACATTGGTGTGGCCTTGTTGATGTGTTGGGATTGGTTATAACCGTGGTTCTGGTAGAGTAATGCGGACGAGGTCCATAACCGACGAGTTAGGCGCGCACATGATCTGACTGGCCTCAGCTGATCCGATTGGATAGGGGCGGTTCTGTTCTGTTCTGAACGGTTGCAAGCCTTCCCTGAGCAGTCACAATGGTTGATGACTTGGGTAGGTTAAGGCGTGGTCCTTTGGCCATAGGCCGGACACACGCACGGACCAGACAGTCCATACGGACGGTTAGGTCGAACAGTTGGAGCATCTGAATGGGTGAGAGATGCCAAGGGTCATGAGTTGCCAAGAGGCACGAATGTCCAAAGGGTACTAGTTCCCAGAGGGTGTGAGTTCCATACGGTGCCATTGGTTCAAGGCTTAGGCCGAACCAAGTGGACAGTCCGCGGCTGCATAGTCGAACAGACGGACGGTTTGTTTAACCGGAGTGTTGTGTAGCAAGGTCTGATCGGTTGCAAGGCAATCCGGTTTGGTCTTGGGACTTACTCTATGGTAGGATCAACGCTTTGGGTTGGATCAGATGAGAAGGACCGTGAGCCATTAGGCAGAACATATAACTGGCCGATCGCACCTAGATCTTAACTAGACGGTTAGACGGGACAATGGACGATCCGGCTATGGTTGGATGGTTTTAGCCGCAAAGGCTAAGTGGGATATCTTACAATCAACTTTGGGTTGGTGAGTAGGATAGGCGCCATATGCCTTATGTAGGGAGTAGACCTACATGATGGCAATGGAAGGCCGGTTATATCAATACCTGCTAAGTAGACGATGGTTTATCAAGTCTAGTGGTCAGATCATGTTTCATGACGATGGTTCGATGGCCGAGCACTAATATGGATAGTCGCGTTTCTGGAGTAAGAGTATTGATGTGATGCTTCTATGTATCAACCTTGGTGTTGATAGCTTCGGTATTGGCTAAGAGCCATGACAAAGTGTATGGCTAGTATTATGTGTCGTAGACCATAGGTACTAAGCCTAGGTGTGATTGTTAATGGAAAGTCGTGTAAGATATCATCATGGTTGAGTATGGACGACCTGACCTCTGGATGATGGTTCAAGGTGTCGGAACTAATCTGATTAAGGAATGCATCGGTTGATATAAACAAATCATATCTGTTGTATGGGTTAAGTCCCAAGGCCGGTCAGGCCAGATGATGACTCATCAGTTCCAAGTCATGTGAGGATGGTTGGTTGATTGACTTAGGATCTAATGAGATTTGTCAGTCCAGAATATGGATTGGGTACTATTGCCTATAAGGCAAGAGGATGTTTGAGTGTGCATGAGCCAATAAAGGCCAGATGCATACCCTTATCCTTTCGAAAACTTCTCAAAGGTTACTTATGTCTGTGGGGATGGTTGGTTGAATGACTAAGTACCTAGGGAGCTGTTTCATGCAGGGACAAAGATAAAGACCAATAAGAGACTCAATGAGTTGAATGATTAGTTCGAGTCAATGGAGGACCGATGAGCTAATGAGCTCCATAGATGTGGCAAAGGTATGATCTAGCATTTACTTATGTAGATCTAGATAGAATGGTTTAGGGGAATGGAACCTCAGAATAGTATGGCTTGGTTTGGGTTTAGCATTGACCTTTAAGCTAATTGGTAGTTGAGTAAACTGACCAAGGCTAAGGTGATTCGACCAGACAAGTGTTAGATTGGTTTTAGGCCAATGGTTTAGTAGAGAATAATCCGCTGCGTAACTGTTGAAAGGATCTAGGCTATTAATGACTAGGGAAGTCTTTAGCTATGATCTAAGTTAGCCCTCGCCTTTAGGCGATATTATAAATAAAGGGCAAAAATTAAGAGGTTCGGCTAGGAAGCAGACCGAGCGACGTAAGACTTCGACCACGGCCTTGTCGGCCGGATCGGAGTGTTACAAGTTAGTATCAGAGCATGCTTGATCCTGTTTAGGACAACGCTCTAAGATTATGAGTTTCATACCGAAATTATTTCCAAAACTATGATGACTATGAAACCTTAGTTGGGGTGAGCCAAGAAAGAGTTGAGGAAAGCTAGGGTATCATGCTTGTGAATGTGGGAATTCTAAGATGAACCGGCTTAGCCAAGAAATGTTTTCCAAGGGGAAGAACCTAAAAACAGAAAGGTTGGTCGATCTAGTATTTAGAAGTAATAGACGGGTTGGAAGGGATGGAAGCAATGCAAGACTTGTTTATGGATGACCTGAAAAAGGGAAGTAACATGGACCAGAGAGTGGCTTGGGTGTAAATAAACGTGCAGCATTCTACTAAAGTAAAGTGTTATCCCTTGATGGTCGTTCATAATAAGTAAAGCATATGCAATATTAAAATCTGACTCACTACATAACCAGTACACGAGTGGACTTCTGATCAGATGGATTAGTTAGGATTCGGTATAAGTCAAGGTAGGTTTCCATTGATCGAGTCAGTTGGAATGAATCAATTCCAACCTGAATCTGTCCAAAGAAAGAATGAGGAAATTCAGGGTGTTCGTTCCAATCATTGGAAGAACATGATGTTAAGTACCGTAGTATGATTGGGATTAAGGTATATTAAAATTTCTCTTGTGAATGGTGTGAGTACTGAACAGATAGCCCACGTGGGCCAAAATCACCTGAACAGTCCACGGGAAGGGCCAGCGTGTTGAGTCCAAGGACCAGCGTGTTGATATGTGTACTGATGGGCAGCCACGGACGTCCTGTGTGTGCTGACGGACACACACGGACACACACGGACAGCCAAGGACGTCCTGTTTGTGGTGACGGACAGCCACAGACAGCCACAGACGTTCTGTGTGTGTTGACGGACACCCACGGACGGACACCCACAGACGTCCTTTGTGTACTGCACAGACAGCCCACGTGAGCCAAAATCATCCAAACAGTCCATGGGAAGGTCCAGTGTGCTGAGTCCAAGGACCAGCGTGATGATATGTGTACTGATGCAGAGCCACGGACGTCCTGTGTGTGCTGACGGACACACACGGACAAACACGGACACACACGGACAGCCATGGACGTCCTGTGTGTGCTGACGGACAGGCACGGATAGCCACGGATGTCCTGTGTGTGCTGGCGGACACCCACGGACGTCCTGTGTGTACTGAACAGACAGACCACGTGGGCCAAAATCACCCGAACAGTCCATGGGAAGGGTCAGCGTGCTGAGTCCAAGGACCAACATGCTGATATGTGTACTGATGGACAGCCACGGACTTCATGTGTGTGCTGACAGACACACACGGACACACACGGACAGCCAAAGACGTCATGTGTGTGCTGACGGACATACACAGATGTCCTGTGTGTGCTGACGTACACCCACAGACGTCCTGTGTGTACTGAACTGACAGCCCACGTGGGCCAAAATCACCTGAACAATCCACAGGAAGAGCCAGCGTGCTGAGTCCAAGGACCAGCGTGCTGATATGTGTACTGATGGACAGCCACATACATCTTGTGTGTGTGCTGACGGACACACACGGACACACACGGACAGCCACGGACGGCCTGTGTGTGCTGACATACACCCACGGACGTCCTGTGTGTACTGAACAGACAGCCCACGTGGGCCAAAATCACCCAATAAGTCCACAGGAAGGGCCAGCATGCTGAGTCCAAGGACCAGCGTGCTGATATGTGTACTGATGGACAGCCACGGACATCTTGTGTGTGCTGACGGACACACACGGACAACCATGGACGTCCTGTGTGTGCTGACGAACAGCCACAGAAGTCCTGTGTGTGCTGGCGGACACCCACGGACGTCCTGTGTGTACTGCACAGACAGCCACATGCGCCAAAATCACCCAAACAGTTCTCTGGAAGGGCCAGCGTGCTTAGTCCAAGCACCAACGTGCTGATTTGTGTACTAATGAACAGCCACGGACCTCTTGTGTGTGGTGACGGACACACACAGACACAAACAGACAGCCACAGACGTCCTGTGTGTGCTGACGGACACACACGGACGTCCTGTGTGTGCTGACGTACACACACGGACGTCCTGTGTGTGCTGACGTACAACCACGGACGTCCTGTGTGTGCTGACGGACTCACACGGATACACACGGACAGCCACGGACGTCCTGTGTTTGCTGACGGACAGCCACAGATAGCCACAGACGTCCTATGTGTGCTGGTGGACACCCACGGACGTCCTGTGTGTACTGAACAAACAGCCCACGTGGCCCAAAATCACCCAAACAGTCCACGGGATGGGCCAGCATGCTGAGTCCAAGGACCAGCGTGCTGATATGTGTACTGATGGACAGCCACGGACGTCCTGTGTGTGCTGAAGGACAGCCACGGACAGCCACGGATGCCAGTGTGTCCTGGCGGACACCCACAGACGTCCTGTGTGTACAGAACAGACAGCCCACGTGGGCAAAAATCACCCAAACAGTCCACGAGAAGGGTCAGCGTGCTGAGTCCAAGGACCAACGTGCTGATATGTGTACTGATGGACAGCCACGGACTTCCTGTGTGTGCTGACGGACAAACACGGACAAACACGGACAGCCACGGACGTCCTGTGTGTGCTGACGGACACACACGGACGTCCTGTGTGTGCTGACGAACACCCACGGACGTCTTGTGTGTACTGAACAGATAGCCCACGTGGGCCAAAATCACCCGAACAGTTCACGAGAAGGGCCAGCGTGCTGAGTCCAAGGACCAGCGTGCTTGTATGTGTACTGATGGACAGCCACAGACATCCTGTGTGTGCTGACGGACACACATGGACACCCACAGACACACACGGACAGCCTCGAACGTCCTGTGTGTGCTGACGGACAGCCACAGACGACCTGTGTGTGCTGGTGGACACCCACGGACGTCCTGTGTGTACTGAAAAGACAGCCCACGTGGGCCAAAATCACCCGAACAGTCAACAGGAAGGGTCAGCGTGCTGAGTCCAAGGACCAACGTGCTGATATGTGTACTGATGGACAGCCACAGACTTCCTGTGTGTGCTGACGGACAAACACTGACACACACGGACAGCCATGGACGTCCTGTGTGTGCTGTCGGACACCCATAGACGTCCTGTGTGTACAGAACATACAGCCCACGTGGGCCAAAATCACCCGAACAGTCCACGGGAAGGGCCAGCATGCTGAGTCCAAGGACCAGCGTGCTGATATGTGTACTAATGGACAGCCACGGACGTCCTGTGTGTGCTGAAGGACACACACGGACAGCCACGGATGCCAGTGTGTCCTGGCGGACACCCACAGACGTCCTGTGTGTACAGAACAGACAGCCCACGTGGGCCAAAATCACCCGAACAGTCCACGAGAAGGGTCAGCGTGCTGAGTCCAAGGCCAACGTGCTGATATGTGTACTGATGGACAGCCACAGACTTCCTGTGTGTGCTGACAGACAAACACGGACAGCCACAGACTTCCTGTGTGTGCTGACGGACACACACGGACGTCCTGTGTGTGCTGACGAACACCCACGGACGTCTTGTGTGTACTGAACAGATAGCCCACGTGGGCCAAAATCACCAGAACGGTTCACGGGAAGGGCCAGCGTGCTGAGTCCAAGGACCAGCGTGCTTATATGTGTACTGATGGACAGCCACAGACATCCTGTGTGTGCTGACGGACACACACGGACACCCACAGACACACACGGAGAGCCTCGAACGTCCTGTGTGTGCTGACGAACACCCACGGACGTCTTGTGTGTACTGAACAGATAGCCCACGTGGGCCAAAATCGCCTGAACCGTCCACAGGAAGGGCCAGCATGCTGAGTCCAAGGACCAGCGTGCTGATATGTGTACTGATGGACAGCCACGGACATCTTGTGTGTGCTGACGGACACACACGGACAGCCATGGACGTCCTGTGTGTGCTGACGAACAGCCACAGAAGTCCTGTGTGTGCTGGCGGACACCCACGGACGTCCTGTGTGTACTGCACAGACAGCCACGTGCGCCAAAATCACCCAAACAGTTCTCTGGAAGGGCCAGCGTGCTTAGTCCAAGCACCAACGTGCTGATTTGTGTACTAATGAACAGCCACGGACCTCTTGTGTGTGGTGACGGACACACACAGACACAAACAGACAGCCACAGACGTCCTGTGTGTGCTGACGGACACACATGGACGTCCTGTGTGTGCTGACGTATACACACGGACGTCCTGTGTGTGCTGACGTACAACCACGGACGTCCTGTGTGTGCTGACGGACTCACACGGATACACACGGACAGCCACGGACGTCCTGTGTTTGCTGACGGACAGCCACAGATAGCCACAGACGTCCTATGTGTGCTGGTGGACACCCACGGACGTCCTGTGTGTACTGAACAAACAGCCCACGTGGCCCAAAATCACCCAAACAGTCCACGGGAAGGGCCAGCATGCTGAGTCCAAGGACCAGCGTGCTGATATGTGTACTGATGGACAGCCACGGACGTCCTGTGTCTGCTGAAGGACAGCCACGGACAGCCACGGATGCCAGTGTGTCCTGGCGGACACCCACAGACGTCCTGTGTGTACAGAACAGACAGCCCACGTGGGCAAAAATCACCCGAACAGTCCACGAGAAGGGTCAGCGTGCTGAGTCCAAGGACCAACGTGCTGATATGTGTACTGATGGACAGCCACGGACTTCCTGTGTGTGCTGACGGACAAACACGGACAAACACGGACAGCCACGGACGTCCTGTGTGTGCTGACGGCACACACGGACGTCCTGTGTGTGCTGACGAACACCCACGGACGTCTTGTGTGTACTGAACAGATAGCCCACGTGGGCCAAAATCACCCGAACAGTTCACGAGAAGGGCCAGCGTGCTGAGTCCAAGGACCAGCGTGCTTGTATGTGTACTGATGGACAGCCACAGACATCCTGTGTGTGCTGACGGACACACACGGACACCCACAGACACACACGGACAGCCTCGAACGTCCTGTGTGTGCTGACGGACAGCCACAGACGACCTGTGTGTGCTGGTGGACACCCACGGACGTCCTGTGTGTACTGAAAAGACAGCCCACGTGGGCCAAAATCACCCGAACAGTCAACAGGAAGGGTCAGCGTGCTGAGTCCAAGGACCAACGTGCTGATATGTGTACTGATGGACAGCCACAGACTTCCTGTGTGTGCTGACGGACAAACACTGACACACACGGACAGCCACGGACGTCCTGTGTGTGCTGTCGGACACCCATAGACGTCCTGTGTGTACAGAACATACAGCCCACGTGGGCCAAAATCACCCGAACAGTCCACGGGAAGGGCCAGCATGCTGAGTCCAAGGACCAGCGTGCTGATATGTGTACTGATGGACAGCCACGGACGTCCTGTGTGTGCTGAAGGACACACACGGACAGCCACGGATGCCAGTTTGTCCTGGCGGACACCCACAGACGTCCTGTGTGTACAGAACAGACAGCCCACGTGGGCCAAAATCACCCGAACAGTCCACGAGAAGGGTCAGCGTGCTGAGTCCAAGGCCAACGTGCTGATATGTGTACTGATGGACAGCCACGGACTTCCTGTGTGTGCTGACGGACAAACACGGACAGCCACAGACTTCCTGTGTGTGCTGACGGACACACACGGACGTCCTGTGTGTGCTGACGAACACCCACGGACGTCTTGTGTGTACTGAACAGATAGCCCACGTGGGCCAAAATCACCAGAACGGTTCACGGGAAGGGCCAGCGTGCTGAGTCCAAGGACCAGCGTGCTTATATGTGTACTGATGGACAGCCACAGACATCCTGTGTGTGCTGACGGACACACACGGACACCCACAGACACACACGGACACCCACAGAACGTCCTGTGTGTGCTGACGAACACCCACGGACGTCTTGTGTGTACTGAACAGATAGCCCACGTGGGCCAAAATCACCTGAACAGTCCACAGGAAGGGCCAGCATGCTGAGTCCAAGGACCAGCGTGCTGATATGTGTACTGATGGACAGCCACGGACATCTTGTGTGTGCTGACGGACACACACGGACAGCCATGGACGTCCTGTGTGTGCTGACGAACAGCCACAGAAGTCCTGTGTGTGCTGGCGGACACCCACGGACGTCCTGTGTGTACTGCACAGACAGCCACGTGCGCCAAAATCACCCAAACAGTTCTCTGGAAGGGCCAGCGTGCTTAGTCCAAGCACCAACGTGCTGATTTGTGTACTAATGAACAGCCACGGACCTCTTGTGTGTGGTGACGGACACACACAGACACAAACAGACAGCCAGACGTCCTGTGTGTGCTGACGGACACACATGGACGTCCTGTGTGTGCTGACGTACACACACGGACGTCCTGTGTGTGCTGACGTACAACCACGGACGTCCTGTGTATGCTGACGGACTCACACGGATACACACGGACAGCCACGGACGTCCTGTGTTTGCTGACGGACAGCCACAGATAGCCACAGACGTCCTATGTGTGCTGGTGGACACCCACGGACGTCCTGTGTGTACTGAACAAACAGCCCACGTGGCCCAAAATCACCCAAACAGTCCACGGGAAGGGCCAGCATGCTGAGTCCAAGGACCAGCGTGCTGATATGTGTACTGATGGACAGCCACGGACGTCCTGTGTCTGCTGAAGGACAGCCACGGACAGCCACAGATGCCAGTGTGTCCTGACGAACACCCACGGACGTCTTGTGTGTACTGAACAGATAGCCCACGTGGGCCAAAATCACCTGAACAGTCCACGGGAAGGGCCAGCGTGTTGAGTCCAAGGACCAGCGTGTTGATATGTGTACTGATGGGCAGCCACGGACGTCCTGTGTGTGCTGACGGACACACACGGACACACACGAACAGCCAAGGACGTCCTGTTTGTGGTGACGGACAGCCACAGACAGCCACAGACGTTCTGTGTGTGTTGACGGACACCCACGGACGGACACCCACAGACGTTCTTTGTGTACTGAACAGACAGCCCACGTGAGCCAAAATCATCCAAACAGTCCATGGGAAGGTCCAGCGTGCTGAGTCCAAGGACCAGCGTGATGATATGTGTACTGATGCAGAGCCACAGACGTCCTGTGTGTGCTAACGGACACACACGGACAAACACGGACACACACGGACAGCCATGGACGTCCTGTGTGTGCTGACGGACAGGCACGGATAGCCACGGATGTCCTGTGTGTGCTGGCGGACACCCACGGACGTCCTGTGTGTACTGAACAGACAGACCACGTGGGCCAAAATCACCCGAACAGTCCATGGGAAGGGTCAGCGTGCTGAGTCCAAGGACCAACATGCTGATATGTGTACTGATGGACAGCCACGGACTTCATGTGTGTGCTGACAGACACACACGGACACACACGGACAGCCAAAGACGTCATGTGTGTGCTGACGGACATACACAGATGTCCTGTGTGTGCTGACGTACACCCACAGACGTCCTGTGTGTACTGAACTGACAGCCCACGTGGGCCAAAATCACCTGAACAATCCACAGGAAGAGCCAGCGTGCTGAGTCCAAGGACCAGCGTGCTGATATGTGTACTGATGGACAGCCACATACATCTTGTGTGTGCTGACGGACACACACGGACACACACGGACAGCCACGGACGTCCTGTGTGTGCTGACATACACCCACGGACATCCTGTGTGTACTGAACAGACAGCCCACGTGGGCCAAAATCACCCAATAAGTCCACAGGAAGGGCCAGCATGCTGAGTCCAAGGACCAGCGTGCTGATATGTGTACTGATGGACAGCCACGGACATCTTGTGTGTGCTGACGGACACACACGGACAGCCATGGACGTCCTGTGTGTGCTGACGAACAGCCACAGAAGTCCTGTGTGTGCTGGCGGACACCCACGGACGTCCTGTGTGTACTGCACAGAAAGCCACGTGCGCCAAAATCACCCAAACAGTTCTCTGGAAGGGCCAGCGTGCTTAGTCCAAGCACCAACGTGCTGATTTGTGTACTAATGAACAGCCACGGACCTCTTGTGTGTGGTGACGGACACACACAGACACAAACAGACAGCCACAGACGTCCTGTGTGTGTTGACGGACACACACGGACGTCCTGTGTGTGCTGACGTACACACACGGACGTCCTGTGTGTGCTGACGTACAACCACGGACGTCCTGTGTGTGCTGACGGACTCACACGGATACACACGGACAGCCACGGACGTCCTGTGTTTGCTGACGGACAGCCACGGATAGCCACAGACGTCCTATGTGTGCTGGTGGACACCCACGGGCGTCCTGTGTGTACTGAACAAACAGCCCACGTGGCCCAAAATCACCGAAACAGTCCACGGGAAGGGCCAGCATGCTGAGTCCAAGGACCAGCGTGCTGATATGTGTACTGATGGACAGCCACGGACGTCCTGTGTGTGCTGAAGTACAGCCACGGACAGCCACGGATGCCAGTGTGTCCTGGCGGACACCCACAGACGTCCTGTGTGTACAGAACAGACAGCCCACGTGGGCCAAAATCACCCGAACAGTCAACAGGAAGGGTCAGCGTGCTGAGTCCAAGGACCAACGTGCTGATATGTGTACTGATGGACAGCCACAGACTTCCTGTGTGTGCTGACGGACAAACACTGACACACACGGACAGCCACGGACGTCCTGTGGTGGCTTGTCGGACACCCATAGACGTCCTGTGTGTGCTGACGAACACCCACGGACGTCTTGTGTGTACTGAACAGATAGCCCACGTGGGCCAAAAATCACCGAACAGTTCACGAGAAGGTGCTAGCGTGCTGAGTCCAAGGACCAGCGTGCTTGTATGTGTACTGATGGACAGCCGCAGACATCCTGTGTGTGCTGACGGACACACACACAGACACCCACAGACACACACGGACAGCCTCGAACGTCCTGTGTGTGCTGGACGGACAGCCACAGACGACCTGTGTGTGCTGGTGGACACACCACGGACGTCCTGTGTGTACTGAAAAGACAGCCCACGTGGGCCAAATCACCCGAACAGCCACAGGAAGGGTCAGCGTGCTGAGTCCAAGGACCAACGTGCTGATATGTGTACTGATGGACAGCCACAGACTTCCTGTGTGTGCTGACGGACAAACACTGACACACACGGACAGCCACGGACGTCCTGTGTGTGCTGTCGGACACCCATAGACGTCCTGTGTGTACAGAACATACAGCCCACGTGGGCCAAAATCACCCGAACAGTCCACGGGAAGGGTCAGCGTGCTGAGTCCAAGGACCAACGTGCTGATATGTGTACTGATGGACAGCCACAGACTTCCTGTGTGTGCTGACGGACAAACACTGACACACACGGACAGCCACGGACGTCCTGTGTGTGCTGTCGGACACCCATAGACGTCCTGTGTGTACAGAACATACAGCCCACGTGGGCCAAAATCACCCGAACAGTCCACGGGAAGGGTCAGCGTGCTGAGTCCAAGGACCAACGTGCTGATATGTTTACTGATGGACAGCCACAGACTTCCTTTGTGTGCTGTTGGACAAACACGGACACACACGGACAGCCACGTACGTACTGTGTGTGCTGACAGACGTACTGTGTGTGCTGACGGACACACACGGACAGCCACAGACGTCATGTGTGTGCTGACGGACAGACATGGACGTCTTGTGTGTGCTGATGAACAGCCACGGACGTCCTGTGTGTGCTCGCGGACACCCACAGACGTCCTGTGTACTGAACAGACAGCCCGTGTGGGCCAAAATCACCCAAACAATCCACGGGAAGGTCCAGCGTGCTGAGTCCAAGGACCAGCGTGATGATATGTGTAATGATGGACAGCCACGAACGTCCTGTATGTGCTGACGGACACACACGGACAGCCACGGACGTCCTGTGTGTGCTGACGGACAGCCTCGGACAGCCACAGACGTCCTGTGTGTGCTGGCGAACACCCACGGCCGTCCTGCGTGTACTGAAAAAAGACGCCCACGTGGGCCAAAATCACCCAAACAGTCCCACGGGAAGGGCCAACGTGCTGTGTCCAAGCACCAACGTGCTGATAAGTGTACTGATGAACAGGCACAGACGTCCTGTGTGTGCTGACGGACACACACCGACACACACAGACAGCCCACAGACGTCCTTGGTGTGTTTGGAACGGACACACACGGACGCCCAATGTGTGCTGACGTATACCCACGGACGTCCTATGTGTGCTGATGGACACACACGGACAGCCACGGACGTCCTGTGTGTGCTGCCGGACACCCACACACGTCATGTGTGTACAGAACATACAGCCCACGTGGGCCAAAATCACCCGAATAGTCCTCGGGAAGGGTCAGCGTGCTGAGTCCAAGGACCAACGTGCTGATATGTGAACTGATGGACAGCCACGGACTTCCTGTGTGTGCTGACGGACAAACACGAACAGCCACGGATGTCCTATGTGTGCTGACGGACACACACGGACGTCCTGTGTGTGCTGACGACCACCCACAGACGTCTTGTGTGTACTGAACAGACAGCCCACGTGGGCCAAAATCACCCGCACAGTCCAAGGGAAGGGCCAGCGTGCTGAGTCCAAGGACCAGCGTGTTGATATGTGTACTAATGGACAGCCACGGACGTCCTGTGTGTGCTGGCGGACACACACGGAGACACAGGGACAGCCACGGACATCCTGTGTGTGCTGACGGACAGCCACAGACGTCCTGTGTGTGCTGACGGACAACCACAGACGTCCTGTGTGTGCTGGCGGACACCCACGGACGTCCTGTGTGTACTGAACAGACAGCCCATGTGGGCCAAAATCACACAAACAGTCCACGGGAAGGTCCAGCGTGCTGAGTCCAATGACCAGCGTGATGATATGTGTACTGATGGACAGCCACGGACGTCCTGTGTGTGCTGACGGACACACACAGACACACACGGACAGCCACGGACGTCCTGTGTGTGCTGACAGACAGCCACGGACGTCCTGTGTGTGCTGGCGGACACCCATGGACGTCCTGAGTGTACTGAACAGACAGCCCACGTGGGCCAAAATCACCCGAACAGTCCACGGGAAGGGCCAGCGTGCTGAGTCCAAGGACCAACTTGCTGATTTGTTTACTGATGGATAGCCACAGACATCATGTGTGTGCTGACGGACACACACAGACACCCACAGACACACACGGACTGCCACGGACGTCTTGTGTGTGCTGACGGACAGCCACAGACGTCATGTGTGTGCTGGCGGACACCATGGGCGTCCTGTGTGTACTGAAAAGACAGCCCACGTGGGCCAAAATCACCCAAACAGTCCACGGGAAGGGCCAGCGTGCTGTGTCCAAGCACCAACGTGCTGATATGTGTACTGATGGACAGCCACAGACGTCATGTGTGTGCTGACGGACACACAAAGGAACACACGGACAGCCACGGACGTCCTGTGTGTGCTGACGGACATACACGGACGCCGTGTGTGTGCTGATGTACACCCACGGACGTCCTATGTGTGCTGATGGACACACACGGACAGCCACAGACACACACGGACAGCCTCGAACGTCCTGTGTGTGCTGACGGACAGCCACAGACGACCTGTGTGTGCTGGTGGACACCCACGGACGTCCTGTGTGTACTGAAAAGACAGCCCACGTGGGCCAAAATCACCCGAACAGTCCACAGGAAGGGTCAGCGTGCTGAGTCCAAGGACCAACGTGCTGATATGTGTACTGATGGACAGCCACAGACTTCCAGTGTGTGCTGACGGACAAAAACTGACACACACGGACAGCCACGGACGTCCTGTGTGTGCTGTCGGACACCCATAGACGTCCCGTGTGTACAGAACATACAGCCCACGTGGGCCAAAATCACCCGAACAGTCCACGGGAAGGGTCAGCGTGCTGAGTCCAAGGACCAACGTGCTGATATATTTACTGATGGACAGCCACGGACTTCCTGTGTGTGCTGACGGACAAACACGGACACACACGGACAGCCACGTACGTACTGTGTGTGCTGACAGACGTACTGTGTGTGCTGACGGACACACACGGACAGCCACAGACGTCATGTGTGTGCTGACGGACAGCCATGGACGTCTTGTGTGTGCTGATGAACAGGCACGGACGTCCTGTGTGTGCTGGCGGACACCCACAGACGTCCTGTGTGTACTGAACAGACAGCCCGTGTGGGCCAAAATCACCCAAACAATCCACGGGAAGGTCCAGCGTGCTGTGTCCAAGGACCAGCGTGATGATATGTGTAATGATGGACAGCCACGAACGTCCTGTGTGTGCTGACGGACACACACGGACAGCCACGGACGTCCTGTGTGTGCTGACAGACAGCCACGGACAGCCACAGACGTCCTGTGTGTGCTGGCGAACACCCACGGCCGTCCTGTGTGTACTGAAAAGACAGCCCACGTGGGCCAAAATCACCCAAACAGTCCACGGGAAGGGCCAACGTGCTGTGTCCAAGCACCAACGTGCTGATAAGTGTACTGATGGACAGCCACAGGCGTCCTGTGTGTGCTGACGGACACACACGGACACACACAGACAGCCACAGACGTCCTGTGTGTGCTGACGGACACACACGGACGCCCAGTGTGTGCTGACGTATACCCACAGACGTCCTATGTGTGCTGATGGACACACACGGACAGCCACAGACGTCCTGTGTGTGCTGCCGGACACCCACACACGTCATGTGTGTACAGAACATACAGCCCACGTGGGCCAAAATCACCCGAATAGTCCTCGGGAAGGGTCAGCGTGCTGAGTCCAAGGACCAGCGTGCTGATATGTGTACTGATGGACAGCCACGGACTTCCTGTGTGTGCTGACAGATAAACAGGGTCAGCCACGGATGTCCTTTGTGTGCTGACGGACGTCCTGTGTGTGCTGACGGACACACACGGACGTCCTGTGTGTGCTGACGAACACCCACAGACGTCTTGTGTGTAATGAACAAACAGCCCACGTGGGCCAAAATCACCCGAACAGTCCAAGGAAGGGCCAGCGTGCTGAGTCCAAGGACCAGCGTGTTGATATGTGTACTGATGGACAGCCACGGACGTCCTGTGTGTGCTGGCGGATACACACGGAGACACACGGACAGCCACAGACATCCTGTGTGTGCTGACGGACAGCCACAGACGTCCTGTGTGTGCTGACGGACAACCACAGACGTCCTGTGTGTGCTGGCGGACACCCACGGACGTCCTGTGTGTACTGAACAGACAGCCCATGTGGGCCAAAATCACACAAACAGTCCACGAGAAGGTCCAGCGTGCTGAGTCCAAGGACCAGCGTGATGATATGTGTACTGATGGACAGCCACGGACGTCCTGTGTGTGCTGACGGACACACACAGACACACACGGACAGCCACGGACGTCCTGTGTGTGCTGACAGACAGCCACGGACGTCATGTGTGTGCTGGCGGACACCCATGGACGTCCTGAGTGTACTGAACAGACAGCCCACGTGGCCCAAAATCACCCGAACAGTCCACGGGAAGGGCCAGCGTGCTGAGTCCAAGGACCAGCTTGCTGATTTGTTTACTGATGGATAGCCACAGACATCCTGTGTATGCTGACGGACACACACAGACACCCACAGACACACACGGACAGCCACGGACGTCCTGTGTGTGCTGACGGACAGCCACAGACGTCCTGTGTGTGCTGGCGGACACCACGGACGTCCTGTATGTACTGAAAAGACAGCCCACGTGGGCCAAAATCACCCAAACAGTCCACGGGAAGGGCCAGCGTGCTGTGTCCAAGCACCAACGTGCAGATATGTGTACTGATGGACAGCCACAGACGTCATGTGTGTGCTGACGGACACACACAGGCACACACGGACAGCCACGGACGTCCTGTGTGTGCTGACGGACATACACGGACGCCGTGTGTGTGCTGACGTACACCCACGGACGTCCTATGTGTGCTGATGGACACACACGGACACACACGGACAGCCACAGACGTCCTGTGTGTGCTGACGGACAGCCACGGACGTCCTGTGTGTGCTGGTGGACACCCACGAACGTCCTGTGTGTACTGAACAGACAGCCCACGTGAGCCAAAGTCACCCAAACAGTCCACAGGAAGGGCCAGCGTGCTGAGTCCAAGGACCAACATGCTGATATGTGTACTGATGGACAGCCACGGACGTCCTTTGTGTGCTGACGGACACAGACGGACACACACGGACAGCCACGGATGTGACACCCCCGATCGTGGATAACCGGAAATGACACGGTCGATGTTCCCTGATGGTTGACCCGAGGTTCTCGAAATAAATCTGATTACCTTAGACCAACAACCAAAGAACACAGACACTCATATTGGATATTACTCTAGGCTTTTTAACCCGATAAAGCAATATTCGATAGTTAGTTCGTCCCGGACAAGGACTAATATCATATGAGAACTCGTGATTTATAAACATCTTTTATACATTATTCATTTACTTTAAACATCTTACAAACTGTTATAGTTTACCCTATGGCCTATCACCCAACAACGTTTTAAGTAAATATACATCAAAACGTACGTTGCAAGGACAACAAAATACTACCGCTGGTTGGGCTTCCGCTCAAAAGATTAAAGTGTCTCCCGCCTAAGGGTTACCTGCACACACGAATGAGTCATGAGCAACTAGTTTACTCAGTGAATCTAGAATCACAACGCAACCAATAATAAATCAAAAAATTATCAAATGCATATACATGATCATGCAAGTACTAGTACTATACTTTAATATCGATCATCATTGTGAATTCTTATTTTAAACATCACTTCCACAACACCCGCCCGTTACCATAAGCATATAATACAATATATATACTAGACCCGGGAAACCATTATGGCTAGCCAATACTAGTGAGTTAGCATCACCATCATTGTCGAATGTCCGATATGAACAATCCAACACTGCATCGTCATGCAGTACACGGTCTCCAGGGAGCTACCCTATCATCGTGTCTTCATGACCTTGTTCCGTTCGCAGGACCAAGTCACGGTAATGCGGGACTCTAGGGATAGTGAATAATAATAAGACTTCACATGATTTTACTTCCATAATTATTCTAAAATTAATCGTTAATTCATCATAATTAACTCTAAATTAATCCCAAATTAATCTCATATTAATCTTTAATTAATCTAAGATTAGTACTTAATTAATCATGATTACTCCTTAATTAATCTCAGATTAAATTCTTAATTAAACCAAGATTAATTCTTAATTAAACTAATATTAATTCTTAATTAAACCAAGATTAATCCATAGTCAAAACCATGATTATTTCACAATTAAGATGAGTACTTGGGAACAAGTACTATGATTATGATTAACCTCACTTTAACCTTTTGATTAATCTTTAAGTGTAAGTGTTTACACTAAGTAAACCCCATACACTTCTTAAAGGATTCAAAAACTTTTCTATCAAATTGAGATACTACAATTTAAACTCAATCATGTACACATTCATGATCTATCACATCTTCTCTCTAGACTCACCTAAAGAACAGTCTTAAACCTGGGTTGGACAAGACTTGAGTTCCTCTTGAACAAAGCTGAAAGGACAGGATGGGACTAGCAAAGCTCCACACCTTAGCTGATCAAAACAGAGCAAGGTTTGGTTCAGAACATCAACAATCTGACAGTTCGGTTCAGGCTAAACAACTTAAATCAATTCTGTTCAAGCTCGGTTCCTCTCATACCAGATCAGATCAGTTCAGTTATATTTAGTTAACAACAGTTCAGGACAAGATCAGACTGAGTTCAGTTTGGTTTAAGTCCAATCAATCTATAACAGCTTAGCAAACTGTTTTAAGAGATGAATTCAAACCAAAACTAAACAAGAACTGAACTGTATCATAACTTTTACAACTGATCCGACCAAGATCTATGGTAGCCATGAACTGTTATGATCAGATACTGACTGAGGCTAGGAGACCAAAGTTTACCAAGACGAACAAAAGGACTAGATGGCCTCAGCTGATCCTCTTCTCCAAGGTAAGCTTGAGGCTGGACTGATCAAAGAGAAAGATCAAGGTCTGATCATGATCTGAACTCAACTAGGTCTAGGGTTTTATTTAAAAATCTCACCTTCTGATCTTTTTCAAGGTAACAAAATGAGCTAAGGTTGAAGATTAGGTCACCACCAATTTTTTCTTGATTTATTTTCCTGATTTTTCTCACTGATTTTTCTGTTCTTCTTTCTCTCTTTCTCTCTGAAATTCTCTAGGTTTTTCTGCAGGATTCTGAACGTGGGAAGCAGCTGGAGAGGGGTTAAATATGAGGTGAACTTGCTTCAGGTGAGGGTTTCACTCATGACAAAGCTAAGCTGAGTGGGGACAGCTGGCCAGCTGCTTCAGCACTCTCAGCACAAGCTGCTGTCCTTTCCTTAACCTGAAGAAACTCCAGCCTTTTCCTTAACCTGAAGAAACTCCAGCCCTTTCATGTGCTTCTCACATGACAATCTAAGAAACAAGGCAAGCAGGCAACTTGTGATTGTCAGGTGCCAGTTACTGAAGAAGCTAGGCAAGTAGGCAGGGGCAAGTCTAAGACTGAATAACTGCACAACCAGGCTGGTGAAGGACATAACTTAGTTCTAAAATTATTTTGGAAGTTGGTCAATAATTTTAAATAATTTTTCAACCAAATATTGCTTGTCTTTGGCTCTCGTCTTGTTCTCGGAAAATCTCTTCCAGTTTAATAAAAATTCGACCAAAATATTTAAGACTCGACCAAACTATCAAGTGAAGGTCTTTCAACCACAAGACAGTCCCTTCGAGAAATTAATCTACCGGGTCGATTTTTATTTTTATTAATCCGTGTCGAACTAACTAAAATCTGGTTGAGCGGGATTTTTCTCGACCAAAAATTAATTGGCTCATGAGGGTTATTACAGTCTTTCCCCCTTAAAAGAATTCATCCCCGAATTCTCAAAACACAAGTGTACACCCTTTACTGGAGACTGGGGTATCTGAGAAGAGTTCTGGATAATCAACTCGGAACTTATCTTCATCTTCCCATGTCATAACAACTCTCTGTCGCTTTCCTCAAAATACTTGAACTTGCGAAATTTCCCTATTCTTCAATTTCTTGATACGACGCTCGCCTATCCGCAAAGGACCTTTAGTATAAGTGAGGTTAGGTTGCAAGTTCTCTGGTCGCTGCGGCTCGACCATATTCGGATCTTCTATATGCTTACGCATCATTGACACATGAAATACCGGATGCATAGGCATATCGGGTGGAAGTTCCAGTCTATAGGCTACTTCTCCAATTCTGGCGACAATTCGGTATGGCTCAATGTAACGAGTAGCTAGCTTCCCAATTTTCCAAATCGATCCTTTCCTTTTTGTGCAGCTACTTTCAAGAAGACTAAATCATTTATTGCAAAAATGACTTCTCTTCTACCGCGGTCTGCATACTTCTTTTGTCGGTCTTGAGCCTTCTTCATATTGGCTTGAATTATCCTTACTTTCTCTGCAGCCTCATCTACTACTTCTGGACCAAGAATTCTTCTCTCACCAACTTCTGGCCAACATACTGGCGTTCTACAAGGTCGACCATACAATGCTTCGTATGGTGACATACCAATACTAGAGTGGTAGCTATTGTTGTCATAATTAGATCCTGGTCCATTTACGGACGTGATCGTATTCCGGTCCTGGTCCCCTCAGGGACTCGACCGTTTCACCCCGACCATAGTCCATCTCCGAATAGGTTGTGGCTTGTTCCTCATCCACTACTGGACTTGATCATTCTCAACCGTAGGTCAAACTCCGAATTGTTTGTACTGCGACCATGGTCCTCGCTCAGACATGGTCAACTTCGGCTCTGCCATCTCTGCCGGAGCCAAAGAAACGGACTCTAGGACAGCGGTGCTGTCCCTGGTTCCAGTTCAATCATAAATGGATCCGACCTATCAGAGGGGACACTCTGTAGCAAACAGAACACATCTGGGAACTCAGACACCAACGAATCCCCTCCTGGGTCTAACAGAAAACCACAACTGTCAGGCTCTGTAGTTGTAATTGTAGCCAAAAAGGACTGACAACCCTGTTCCAGCATCCGAATCGCTCGAACTGCTGAAACCACTACTTCTCATGCGCTGGACGCAGACCTTGGTACTCTATCGGGTACAGCCCAGTCTCCAATTGCACACGACCCTTATGGCAATCGAGGGTGGCCCGATACTTTCCCAACCAGTTCATACCTAAGATCACTTCTTGATTCATTAGGTGGACACAGACCAGATTCACAGGGAAGACCTTTCCCTGGATCTGCACTGGGATATTCGACATGAGACCTAGCGAGTTCCTGGCTTGCCCACCGGCTGCCCTCACTATCCCAAAATTATCACCAGCGTACAGACAGAACAGACCCTTTCCGACCAGTCCCCGACTCACAAAACCTATGCGTAGAGCCTGCGTCGGAAAGTACGTGGGTTTTTACCCCACCGACCATGAGGGTTCCTATCAGAGACCCCTCATCAGAATCCCCTAGACAATTCTAGGTTCCAGACCAAGCATTTCTGCTTGAGGGTCCTAGCAGATATGAACTCGTTTAGGTAAGCCAACCCTGGTCGATCTCTGGATTTGATTGCATACCACCTTGGTCCATCCGCTAGGTCACTCGCCACACTACAAGAAAAAAGACTTTTATTAGCGGACGAAAAACGCTATCTAACGATACGATAGCGGTTTATGAAGCGCTGTATCATCGCCCGTCATAGTAGGCCAGACACATTAGATAGCGGTTTTTTGCACTGCTATCTTATTGTTATATATTATAGCGCTTTTGTGTATGCAATTAAATATTTTTTTATAGCATTTCTTTTTCGTTATTATTATCTTATTAAATAATAAAAAAAAATTAAAAAAATATATATCGAAATAGCAATTTATAAATTAAAATTGATTTATAATTAAAATTAATTTATTAATTAAAATTGTATTACAAAAACGAAACCCAAAATTAAAAAGACCCTAAACCCAGATTAAAAAATAAACCTAAATCTAATCTTCTCAGCCGCATGTGTTGTCTTCTCCCATCCACCTTGTTGTATCTTCTTCTTCCTTGTGTGTCTTTGTCGTCTCTCTTTCTCCACCTCTCTTCTTCTTCTTGCTCGGCTTCACCTCCACCACCACCGCTAGATTCCTTTGCCATCTTAAGAATCAAATGAAAGTCTCAGAACAGAACACGTGATTCACTAATCAAATCCGAGGATACATCTTAAAAGAACAATCCAAACTTCACCTGTGTAATCCTGACATTGGCTTTCCAAAAAAAAAAAGGAATCATTGGATAAACAGATCTGAAAACCCTAAAAATCAATACCAGAAATTAAGAAAACACAGATGCTGAGAGAGAGAGTCACAACAATCGAACCTGCTTCAGGAGTTTTAAAACGTCACCGGACAAGAGGATGAGCACTGCGATGTTGCGAGGGCTTTGCTTTGACAAAACTTCATCACCACCTCGAACTCTTCACGCCTCCACTCTCCGCTGCCGTTTCAGAAATCACCCTCGCTACTAAGCACCACCATGCTCCCTCCGAGTTCGAGACCGGTGACGACAGCGACGAACTCAGACCGGTGCCGTCGTCTCTTCTTCCATGGTGGTCCAACAACCAGTTGCTTTGCCCTCATTGGATTAATTGTCGATGTTGTTGCTGAAGAAAGAAAAATAAAAAGTCGTATAGGAGAAGATAAGTGAGAAAGAGAAAGACTAAATTGTGGCCTTTGGATTACTTTCCATCAATGGCTAAGAACCCTGATCTTTGAGAAAAAAAAATTAACCAATGACAGAGAAGGTTGGAGATAGACAAAAGAAAAATCTCAGCCCTTAGATTAGAATCAATCAATGGTCATAAAAAGAAGCAATAAAATTGTTTTTAGATTTCTTTTTAATTGTTTTATAAATTGCCTAAATGTAAAGATTATATATTGTAATTTAACATATGAAATATAAATTTTGATTAGATTTTTCTGGTTATATGATTTTCAAAAACTGCATAATGGGGTTTTTATAATTAGTTTGTGTAAAGTGTTTTATGTTATGATTTTAGGGTTAAAAATTTAGAAAGTACAAGGGTTATAGGTACTATATAAGGATTTGTGATTAAGATTTAGATTTAAAATTTGTTAGATTAATAAAATTTTAGATTTGAAATTTATATGTATTGGATGCATGGTTTATATATGTTTCATGTTAGGATTTAGGGTATAGAGTTTGATTGAGGAATTAAGGTTTGTGTGTTTGGAAGTTATATATTAAACTTAAAAAGAATAAATTTGAGTTAAAATTCAAGTTTTGAAGTTATAGTATGAGAATATAAGATTTTTAAGGTTTATATTTGGAGTTTAGGGTTTAAAAACTTGTTTAGGGTTTAGAGATTAGATAAACCATACATAGCGTTTTAATTATTTTGCTATTAAACATCCGCTATCATAACGTTTCCAAATATACTACTCTATCATAGCGTTTCAAAATATACAAACGCTATCTAAAACAAACGGGTATGTCAACCATAGCAGAAAGACAAAAAACGCTATTCTCTACTGCTATCAAAACCAATATTTCTTGTAGTGCCATACTGGTCGAGCCCTATCCGATCCCATATGGATCCTTAAGGCGTAATGCTTATCTCTGTTGAGTCCTGGTAGACTTCTGCAAATCCCTAAGCGACCAAGCGTTAGTAGACTGCCTTGTTCCCCAGGCCACTCAACCGTAAACATAAACTACATAAGACTGATTCACAACATCTTGTTGTAATCATATACCACTGTCTTATGGAAAATACTTTGGTCATGACCATACCATGTAGGACGTCCCATAACATCCCTCAATGCATTGCCAATAACTTCAATACTTCCACTTCCAGTGGGTACCTAGATGAGTAGGATTTCGGTTTGATCACACATTTGGAAAACGTCCCATACCATTCTCCAAAGAGTCTTACTATTGCGAATGTTCACACCATTCACAACAGCAATTATAATATCCTCAATCCCCATCATACTAAGATACTTAACATCATGTTCTTCCAATGATTGAAATGAACACCCTGAGTTTCCTCATTCTTTCTTTGGACGGATTCAGACTGGAATTGATTTATTCCATCCAACTAGATCACAAGTCCACTCATGTAGTGTCTCCTTTGAGTCAGATTTAACATTGCATATGATTTACTTATTATGAACAACTATCAAGGGATAACACTTAACTTCAGTAGAGTGCTGCACGTTTATTTCAACCTAAACCACTCTCTGGTCCATGTTACTTCCCTTGTCAAGGTAATCCATAAACAAGTTTTGCATTGCTTCCATCCCTTCCAACCCGTCTATTACTTCTAAATAACTAGATCGACCAACCTTTCTGTTTTTAGGATGTTTCCCTTGGAAAATGTATCTTGGCTAAGCCGGTTCATCATAGAACTCCCACATTCACAAGCATGATACCCTAACTTACCTCAACTCTTTCTTAGCTCACCCCAACTAAGGTTTCATAGTCATCATAGTTTTCAGAAATAATTGTGGTTTGGAAACCAATATCTTAGAGCGTTGTCCTGAACAGGATCAACCTGGCTCTGATACCAACTTGTAACACCCCGATCCGGCCGACTAGGCCGTGGTCAAAGTCTTACGTCGCTCAATCCACTTCCTAGCCGAACCTCTTAATTTTTGCCCTTTATTTATAATATCGCCTAAAGGCGACGACTAACTTATATCTTAGCTAAAGACTTTCCTAGTCATTAATAGCTTAGATCCTTTCAACAGATACGCAGCGGATTATTCTCTAGTTAACCATTGGTCTAAAACCAATCTAACACTTGTCTGGTCAAATCACCTTAGCCTTGGTCAGTTTACTCAACTACCAATTAGCTTAAAGGTCAATCCTAAACCCAAACCAAGCCATACGATTCTGAGGTTCCATTCTCCTAAACCATTCTATCTAGATCGACATAATTAAATGCTAGATCATACATTTTCCACATCTATGGAGTTTATTAGCTCATCGGTCTTCCATTGACTCAAATTGCTCTTTCTTGACAGCTGGACCCCAATCACTCAATGACCTTAAGGTCCTTGATATATCTTGGATTTGACCCATTTTTATCCATGGTATATAAGTATTTTACTATATATATATATATATATATATATATATATATATATATATATATATATATATATATATATCTATGTTTTCTACCCTTCTAGGTATGTTTTCAGGTTCAGGTGCATTTCGGAGTAAAGCTATGACTTTGGAGCATTTTGGAGCTTAAAGGACATTTCACCCGAGCTGACCACTTAGAGGTCGACGAGAGGAAGAATAATCGATCGATGCGCATCATTGCTGACGATCGATATCAGGAAATGCCTTGACAGATGAAGATTAATATCGATCGATATACACCAGTACCATCGATCGATGTCGAGACACCAGACGCGACATTTTGGATTCAGCAGACTTAAAAACCAAGGCCAAGCCAAATTACCAAAATGCTCTGACGAGTTTTTAACCTAGTAGAATATATACTGCAAGTGTTTTGACGGCAGAGAGAGCTTTCTTTCTAGACCTAGTTTTGTTACAACTTTCATTGGGGAGAGAAGATCACTTGTGATTGGAACTCCTTGTTTTCCATTTCTTTTCATCTATTCTATGAGTTCTTATTTATCTATTGATATGAATTGCTTTGCTATGTCTGAGTAGTTCAACTGTTAGATCCAGGGTTCAGATAGGTTTGTGGGATTAGCCCCAAACTATAGATCTGCCTTGTTGTGATATTCATGATAGATTTGTATTCATTGCTTGTTTTAGCCTTGCTAACTAGAACTTGATCATAGGATTGCATATTCAAGCACCCTTGTTATCCCATCCTGAAATCTATCTATCATATTAGGATTGCTAGAGAGGGCTAACCACCAATTTAGAATCTTAGTAGGGCATTTCATACGCGCGCATAGGCCTGGCTAGAACCCGTCGATCGATGTCCTCAACTGACAATCGATCGATGTTGGCAAAGGTGTATCGGTCGACGTCTTAATAGACTATCGATCGACACTCTCTTGTGTCTGCATCTAACCGGTGAGACACAAGATCTAGTCTGTTAACCAGTGGTACATGTGACAGCTGATCACTGAGTTAAGCGAATGAGCTCTAATATATCATGCATGCAACAGTTAGGCATCTATAGGAATTATAATCTCCAACACCTGAATAGTGGCCCTGCATCTAATATCATTTCCAACCAAAGTTACATTTATTATTTACTCGCTTGTTACTATTGCTATTTCATTTAAACATTTACAGCCTTTAGAATTATTAAACACTAGATTTAATTGTTCCCTAGCTCCTTGTGGATTCGATCCCTAAGTACTACAACTGAACCTCTTTTGATGAGAGTAACACTCCTTAGGGTAATTTGAGTGGTACCAAATTTGGCGCCGTTGCCGGGGAGCTTTGATCGCCATTAGATTTAGTTTTATTAATTCTTATTCTTTTCTTTACCCCCTTTTCTAATAATCTTTTTTCTTGTCTTTTCAGGTGCATGCCCAGCGGTACCAGAAGCAACAAGGAGAAAGACTTGCTGTTCTCAGACGATCCTGCTCATTTGGAACGCACCATCCGTAGAGGTCAACGTTCCACATCGCTCGACGCAACCACTTCGCCGTCGATCGATACGCACAACCAACCGTCGACCGACACCAGACCGTCATCGTTGATCGTTCCCAATCGTTCGACAACGATCGATACTACACCGCGTACGTCGATCGATACCGTGTCATCAGAAATGGTAAACATTATTATTCTAACTCAGGATGAGAACGGAAACCTGTATGACCAGGCCGATCATCTGCGTAATGCAACAGGTCAGAAAATAGATGCTCAGGGAACTGTAATCCCTGATGCTGATGCTACAGGAGCTGCTCAACCTGTAGATGAGGATGCTCGATCAAAACCACTGGCCGACTACAATCGCCCAGATGAGTACTATTCCAACAGATCAGCTATTCGACTTCCAGAGATCCAGAAGCAGAATTTCGAGCTGAAGCCTCAATACTACACTCTCGTGTCGCAGATACCCTACTCTAGGTTACCGCACGAGAATCCAATGGACCATTTGGAACGGTTCGAGGATCTAATCGCTGCCATTCGGATGGAAGGAGTCCCCGAAGATTACCTGCTGTGCAAGCTCTTCAGATACACGCTGAATGGAGAAGCGATGCACTGGCTTAGGCAGCAACCCACAGGATCTTTAACATCCTGGAGCGACATCAAGAATGCTTTCTTACGAAACTTCTTCGATGAGGCGCGCGCTGAAGAACTTCGGAACAAAATTTCCACATTCTCGCAGAAGGCTGGAGAGTCTTTCAAAGATGCGTGGAATAGATTTAGGTTCTTCCAGCGAGACTATCCACACCACGGATTTAACGAAGTGCAGCTGCTAAGCACTTTCTTCCGAGGTCTCGCCTTACAGTATCAAATGGCCCTTGATACGGCGAGTGAAGGAAACTTCACTACTCGAAATCCGTTGGAAGCTGTGAGACTTATCGAAAACCTTGCTAACATCAGCAGCACCAAAAACACTGGCTCTGAACGGAAGAAGTCTGTAGCCTCTATCGGGAAGGAACAGATGGACGAAGTAAGAGCTAAGTTAGATGTGGTGCACGAGCTTCTTAGGAAGCAAGTCTGTTCAGCTGAAGGAGAAGTAGCAGATACGGAAGGAGAAGAAAATGTGAACTACATCGGAGGTACCGGATTCCAAAAATTTGGAAACCAGGGCGGAAACAGAAACTTCTTTGGAAATGGCCAAAGAAGTAACCAAAGTTCACAATTTCAAAAACCCTTCAACAACAGCAAGAGCTACTTGAACTCTTACTACCAAAATCCACCATCCCAGACTCAGGAAAGCAAGATCGAACAAAATGCTGGATCGAGTACTGTTGGGACAACAACAAATCACCGTGGATTTCAACGGTAAGATAGACTCCGCCTACAACAATCTGAACACCAAAATCGAGACCTTAGGGACTCAGGTGAGCAAACTTGAAACCCAAGTAATTCAGACGGGCGAGACTATAAAGAGGCAAGAAGCTTTCGCTAGAGAGGCAGGAGCCGACAAAGGAAAACACCACGTAAATGCCATCATAGATGATGATTTCGGGCAAGTGGTGAGAAATGAAAAGCTCGAGGAAGGAGATTTCAAAATTGAAAGCTCCATGAGTCTCGGCGGATCCTAATGGTGTCGACCGATGTCGAAGAACTCGCATCAATCGACAGACCATGATGAAGATCAATGGACGGATTACTCCAGTCATCGATCGACTTCATCTGCCAAATCGACTGAATGCTAAATCCACATAATTAAATGCTAGATCATACCTATGCCACATCTATGGAGCTTATTAGCTCATCGTTCCTCCATTGACTCAAATTGCTCTTTCTTGACAGCTGGACCCCAATCACTCAATGATCTTACTTAAGGTCCTTATCGTGACTCATGCATCAAACAACTCCCCTAGGTACTTAGTCATTCAACCAACCATCCCCACAGACATAAGTAACCTTTGAGAAGTCTTTGAATGATAAGGGTTTGCATCTGGCCTTTCTCGGCTCATGCACAATCCGAAATCCTTTTGCCTTATAGGTAATAGTACCAAGTCCATCTTCCGGACTGACAAAGCTCATTAGATCCTAAGTCAATCAACCAACCTTCCTCACATGACTTGGAACTGATGAGTCATCATCTGGCCTGATCGGCCTTGGGACTTAACCCAGACAACAGATATGATTTGTTCATACCAACCGATGCATTCATTAATCAGGTTAAGACCGACACCTTGAACCATCATTCAGAGGTCAGGTCATCCATACTCAACCATGATCAGATCTTACACAGCCTTCCTTGAACAATCACACTTAGGCTCAGTATCTATGGTCTACGACACATAGTACTAGCTACACACTTCGTCATGACTCTTAGCCAATCTCGAAGCTATCAACACCAAGGTTGATATCTAGAAGCATCACATCAATACTCTTACTGCAGCAACGTGACTATCCATACTAGTGTTCGGCCATCGAACCATCGTCATGAAAATGATCCGACCACTAGACTTCATAAGCCATCGCCTACTTGGCAGGTATTGACATAACCGGCCTTCCATTGCCATCATGTGGGTCTACTCCCTAGATAAGGCATATGGCGCCTATCCTACTCACCAACCCAAAGTTGATTGTAAGATATCCTACTTAGCCTTTGCGGCTAGAACCATCCAACCATAGTCGGATCGTCCATAGTCCCGTCTAACCGTGTGGTTAAGATCTAGGTGCGATCGGCCAGTTATAAGTCCGGCCCAAAGGCTCACGGACCTTCTTACCTGATCCAACCCATAGCCTGGATCTATACCACCGAGTAAGGCCCAAGACCAAACCGGATTTCCTTGCAACCGATCAGACCTTGCTACACAACACTCTGATTAAACTAACTGTCCGTCCGTTCAACTATGCACCCGTGGACTGTCCACTTGGTTCGTCTTAAGCCTTGACCGAGCTACGTCTAGCTGATCGAGCTTCTCGTAAGCATCGCCCAGCTTCTGTACAGCTTATCCTAGCTGACTTCTTTCTCTTATAAGGTTAATTGTCAGCATCCTGACGTCCTTAACCTTCTATCTTGGCCATGGAACGCTAGCCTTAATGTTTTAAGACCGGCTGGTTTGTTTCCTCGAACCATGGCCGTCCCGACGGTCTTTATCCAGGATCGCGGATATTACAGGTCTCCAAGGTGAACAGCCTCTGGTCGATGGAACAATATAGGCAAGGGAAGTCGGCAAAATGGATCCATAACTTCGGGAAAAAGGATTGGCTCTGAGGGCTGGGTTCGGGGGTCCCAGTTCTGAACCCGTCGACTGTTGGCGGGCTGCTTGAGCTGCTAACGTGGCGAGAGCGGACCGCCTCGTGTCGGCTGGGGGACAGACTGGGAACAGCTATTTCGGGACCTTTCCCCAAGGGTATGAACAGCCAACTCAGAACTGGTACGGACAAGGGGAATCCGACTGCGATGGTCCCTGCGGATGCTAACGCAATGTGATTTCTGCCCAATGCTCTGAATGTCAAAGTGAAGAAATTCAACCAAGCGTGGGTAAACGGTCAGAGTAACTATGACTCTCTTAAGGTAGCAAATGCCTCGTCATCTAATTAGTGACGTGCATGAATGGATTAACGAGATTCCCATTGTCCCTGTCTACTATCCAGCGAACCACAGCCAAGGGAACGGGCTTGGCAGAATCAGCGGGGAAAGAAGACCCTGTTGAGCTTGACTCTTGTCCGACTTTGTGAAATGACTTGAGAGGTGTAGAATAAGTTTGAGATTTTTACTTGGTGAAATTCACTCTCAGCGAAAAGCATCCTGATGGGAGCATTAAAACCCAAAAGAGTTTTCATTCATCCCTTCAGTACGCTTGCCCTTCAGTACGCTTGGCCTCGATCATACCACAATAAAAACCAAGGGAAAAATGTTAACACTTGGTGGGATTATGAAAAGTCGAGCCAGCATAAGTACACTTGGACCATTAGTTCATTAGAACTCGGGCTAGCATCAATCAGACTGACTTGGACAGTCCAGTCCATCAAAACTCGAGCTCATGTCCAGATCAGTACATGAACAGTTCACGGAAAGGGCCAGCGTGCTGATATGTGTACTGACATGGTGCACCAGTTGTCCAAAATCAGTACACGAACAGTCCATGGGAAGGACGAGCATGCTGATATGTGTGGTCAGCGTGCTGATACATGTACTGATCGGCAGTCCACAGACAGTCTATGGTTGTCCAAAATCAGCCAAGGGAAGGACCACCGTGCTGATATGTGTACTGATGGACAGCCATAGACGTTCTTTGTGTGCTGACGGACAGCCACGAACGTCCTGTGTGTGCTGACGGACACACACGGACGTGCTGTGTGTGCTGACGGACACACACGGACGTCCTGTGTGCGCTGACGGACATACACGGACGTCCTGTGTGTACTGAACAGACAGCCCACAAGGGCCAAAATCACCCGAACCGTCCATAGGAAGGGCCAGTGTAACGCCCGAATCCGGCCTCTTGACGAATCTGGACCCGTTTGCTACTTAATCAATTTCTTTGCTTGTTTGATTCATTTTAAGTCTTTCCTTTACTAAGTCATGTTCGAATCTGAGGTTCTAACACAATTGAACAGATAGCACAGGGAATATAAATGTGTATAAAATGTATTACTTAGAAACATGAGATCCAATACACAACTTCTTAATCGTTTCATAGACAATCACTAGTTCATCCCTAGCATCAACTAACCACACGTTACACAGCCTCTCACTGACCGAGCCTTCACGGCTCCTTGGCTTGACCAGAACCATCCTTAGTTCCTGAAACCACAACCAGATAAGCATTAATCATAACCGAGAATAGAACTGGTCGATTCTACAATGCTTGGCTTGGTTCCCAGAACACAGATAAACCTCGGACAATATACATATAAACAGATATGAACCTGCCTACCAAATCCTAAGTCATTCAACCAACCACCCCTTGACTTAAAATCAGATAGACAGTCCATAATAGATAAACAGAACACACGAACAGTCCGGATCGTCCCGAAGACCAATTCGTCCATCCAGATAGAATCTAGGTGCGACCGGCCTAGATGAAGTCTGACTCAATGGCCCAACAGATCGGACCTTGCGACTCTTACCCTGGCTTAGACGAACCGTGTACTTGTCCCAACGGATAAGACATGGTCTGATCCCTAAAGGAACGGACACGACCTGTCTCAACAGGCACCGTTTGGAACATGCACCCCTTCGGTCCTTGGTACCTCTTGGTCCTAGTACCTCTTTGTCCTCGTACCTCTTGATGTTCGTAACCCTTGGTTACTTACATCCTTTGGCAACTCACAACCTTTGGAACTCGTGACCTTTGGTAACTCACAACCCTTGTTAATTCGTGACCTTTGGCCACTCGTGCCTCTTGGGACATGACCAACCGTTTAGCCCAACCGCCCAGTCTATGGTGTGATTCGAACCGACCGTCTAACCGACCAGCGTCTAGGTTAGCGGTTTGGTTATGACCGGCCAAGTCTAGGGACGTGTCCCTTGAACTGAACCAACACAACCCTTCGTGTATAATAAGAAAGAAGAGAAAGGACCGGATAGAAACAAGAAGAGGAGAAGCGGTTAGGTCTAATGAACCGACCAGAGCCGCTGTGGGATCACAACGACCGTCAGTTCGGTCTGATGCGGCCATAGCCCACCACGTACCTTCTGAACTGTGTCAGGGTTCTCCATGTTGTTCTCCTGCCGGAAACCTAACCACCACACAAACGACCTTGCTTTGGCCAGAAGCTCTCTCTATCTCTTTCTTTCTCTCTCTTTACGATTTCTCTGAGTATTTTTACTCTGGATTGGATGAATGAAATCGACAGAGAGGACCCCATATTTATAGAAAACGAGGGAGTAAGTCTTGCCCCACGAACAGGCATGACTGGCCAGCGGATGGGCACAATCGGCCAAGGGTTACACCCTCTCGGACGCATGCGTCCCTTCGCCAATTCCGCATGGGTTTGTGTCAGACAGAGGCCTAAGGCCTTACCCAATCCCTCTGGACTTAGCACATGGCCTTGTCCCAAGCCCCAACGGTCCATGACCTCATGGCCGGACCCCCATGGCCTGCCACCGGCCCGGACCAATACCATCGGACCGAAACCCGAACAGTCCGTTTAGCTGAGATGAGCTGACTCCCAGCTGCCTCAGCTGAGTGATCTAGTAGTTCAGCTAGTGGAGCTGACTTAGTAGTGGCCGAGCTGGAGTGAGCTTTACCTAACTCTGTTGAGCTGGTGGAGCTACCTGTTCCATCCGTCCAGCTACCGTCTTACTCGTCCTAGCTGACTCTCAACTTGTGTAAGGTTAGGTGTAAGTTTCCTTATGTCCTTAACCTTCTTATCTGGCCATGGAACGCTTGTCTTGATGTCCTAAGACTGACAAGTACATTTCCTCAAACCATGGCCGTCCCAATGATCCTATTCAGGATCCGGGATGTTACAAGTCTCCCCCACTAGCAAAGGATTCGTCGAGTCATGTGTTTCATCCAACACAAACTGATCAAACCATTTTGGAAACTCGGCCTTCATCCTGGCCTCCATCTCCCAAGTGGTCTCTTCTCGACCATTACAATCCCAAATGACCTTGACCATCTGGATTGTTTTCTTTCTCATTGCTTTTTCCATCCTATCTACGATCCGAACCGGCTTTGTTTCCAAAGTTAGATTCGTACCTAGATCAGATGGTATTTCTGGTATTAAGACGTCCTGATCCGTCAAGCACTTCCGGAGTTGGGAGACATGGAATACATTATGGAAGGCTTCCATCTCGGATGGTAAGTCCAACTTATATGCAACACTACCCACTCGTTCTATGACTCTGAACGGACCTAGGTATCTTGGATCTAATTTCCTTCAACCAGAAATTCGCACTCTACCTTTAAAGGTAATCATTTTGAGATAGACCATATCATCCACTTCAAACTCCAGTTCTTTCCTTCGTTTGTCAGCGTAATGTTTTTGTCTGTCCTGTGTGGCCCTCATCTTGTCCCGCACAGACTTGATCTTCTCCGAGGTGACATGCCTATACTTGAGTGGAAACTGTTATTGTAGGCAAACTCCACTAACGGCAAATCTCGTTACCAGGAATCGCCCCAATCGAGGACACATGCTCGAAGCATATCCTCCAGCGTCCGTATAGTTCTTTCCGACTGCCCATCCGTTTGGGAATGATAAGCCGTACTCATGTTCACTCTCGTTCCTAAAGCTTTCTGTAAAGCTTGCCAGAAGTGAGAAGTGAATCTCAAATCTCTATTCGAAACTATACTTGAGGGTACTCCGGGTAGCCTCACAATCTCGTCAATGTACTTACTCACAATCCGGTCGACTCCATCAGTCTTTTTGATGGCCAGGAAGTGGGCAGACTTGGTCAGTTGATCCACTATTACCCAGACAGCATCATTCCTATTCTTGGTCATGGGAAAACCTGTCACGAAGTCCATCGTGATGTGATCCCACTTCCATTCCGGAATAGGTAGGCTCTGAAGCAGTCCACTCGGAACTTGTTGTTCGGCCTTGACGAGTTGACAAGTAGGACACTTGGCCACCCATTCGGCGACATTAACCTTCATCCGTATCCAATGATAGTACTGTCTGAGATTATGATACATCTTGGTCACTCCAGGATGGATCAAGAATCTAGACTTGTGAACTTCTCTAAGGATCTCGTCCTTTAAACTCCTATCATTGGGTACGCTGATCCGACCATGAACTAAGACTGTACCATGGCAATTTGATACTCAGCCAGGTCGTTCCGAGCAACCGTCTTCAGGTTCTCGTCCTGATCTTGGGCCTCTCAGGACCGGGTAAGCAGGTCGGCCTTATTCACAGCCTCTAAACCCCGTGGTCCGTCTGTCCCGTTCAAAGCATTTAAACGGATGAAACGTCCCGCCTCATCCGGCTCGTCCGTTCCGCTACAGCCGCAACATCTTCTCGCTTCCGGCTCAAGGCGTCAGCCACAAGGTTGGCCTTGCCCGGATAGTAAGTGATGTCTAGGTCGTAGTCGGCCACGAACTCCATCCACCTCCTCTGCCTTAAGTTCAACTCAGGCTGGGTGAATATATACTTCAAACGTTTATGGTCCGTAAGTATCTGGACTTTGGCCCCATATATGATCGCCAAATCTTTAAGGCGAATACTACCGCAGCCATTTCAAGATCATGGGTGGGGTAGTTTCCCTCATGTTTCTTCAGCTGCCTTGACGCGTAAGCAATGACCTTCCCCTGTTGAGTTAACACGCAACCGAGTCCAGTGATGGACATATCCGTGTAGACCACATAAGCTTGGTCTACCTCCGGAAGAACCAGGACATGTGCGCTAGTCCGCATAGCCTTAAATGCGGAGAAACTTCATGTACACTCTTCGGACCATGTGAACTTAACGTCCTTCCCAGTCAACCGTGTCATCGGCTGAGCAAAGCTTGCGAATCCCTTCACAAACTTTCTATAGTAACCTGCCAGCCCTAGGAAGCTTCTAACTTCCGTGGCACTGCGTGGTCGGGGCCAATCCTTGATTGCCCTGATCTTCTCTGGATCCACTGAGATGGTCGGGTCAGAAACAATATGTCCGAGGAACCCAATACTCTTTTGCCAAAAACTGCACTTGATGAGTTTAGCAAAGAGTTTGTGCTCTTGTAATCGTTCCAGCACGGCTCTCAAATGTTTCCGATGAGATTCCTCGTCCTTGGAATAGATCAGGATCTCATCAATGAAGATGATCACCGATTCATCGAAGAAGTCTCGGAACACGCTGTTCATCATTTTCATGAATCCAGCAGGTGCATTGGTCAGACCGAACGGCATCACTACGAACTCGTAATTGCCGTACCTGGTCCTAAATGCTGTCTTCCTAATGTCGTTTGGCTCTATAGGAATCTGATCATATCCCGAGGCCAAATCGATTTTAGAAAACCACTTAGATCCTTTCAGCTGATCCAATAGCTCGTCTATTCTGGGCAGCCACGGACGTCCTGTGTGTACTGATGGACAGCCACGGACGTCCTGTGTGTGCTGACGTACACACACAGACAGCCACTCACTGACCGAGCCTTCACGGCTCCTTGGCTTGACCAGAACCATCCTTAGTTCCTGAAACCACAACCAGATAAGCATTAATCATAACCGAGAATAGAACTGGTCGATTCTACAATGCTTGGCTTGGTTCCCAGAACACAGATAAACCTCGGACAATATACATATAAACAGATATGAACCTGCCTACCAAATCCTAAGTCATTCAACCAACCACCCCTTGACTTAAAATCAGATAGACAGTCCATAATAGATAAACAGAACACACGAACAGTCCGGATCGTCCCGAAGACCAATTCGTCCATCCAGATAGAATCTAGGTGCGACCGGCCTAGATGAAGTCTGACTCAATGGCCCAACAGATCGGACCTTGCGACTCTTACCCTGGCTTAGACGAACCGTGTACTTGTCCCAACGGATAAGACATGGTCTGATCCCTAAAGGAACGGACACGACCTGTCTCAACAGGCACCGTTTGGAACATGCACCCCTTCGGTCCTTGGTACCTCTTGGTCCTAGTACCTCTTTGTCCTCGTACCTCTTGATGTTCGTAACCCTTGGTTACTTACATCCTTTGGCAACTCACAACCTTTGGAACTCGTGACCTTTGGTAACTCACAACCCTTGTTAATTCGTGACCTTTGGCCACTCGTGCCTCTTGGGACATGACCAACCGTTTAGCCCAACCGCCCAGTCTATGGTGTGATTCGAACCGACCGTCTAACCGACCAGCGTCTAGGTTAGCGGTTTGGTTATGACCGGCCAAGTCTAGGGACGTGTCCCTTGAACTGAACCAACACAACCCTTCGTGTATAATAAGAAAGAAGAGAAAGGACCGGATAGAAACAAGAAGAGGAGAAGCGGTTAGGTCTAATGAACCGACCAGAGCCGCTGTGGGATCACAACGACCGTCAGTTCGGTCTGATGCGGCCATAGCCCACCACGTACCTTCTGAACTGTGTCAGGGTTCTCCATGTTGTTCTCCTGCCGGAAACCTAACCACCACACAAACGACCTTGCTTTGGCCAGAAGCTCTCTCTATCTCTTTCTTTCTCTCTCTTTACGATTTCTCTGAGTATTTTTACTCTGGATTGGATGAATGAAATCGACAGAGAGGACCCCATATTTATAGAAAACGAGGGAGTAAGTCTTGCCCCACGAACAGGCATGACTGGCCAGCGGATGGGCACAATCGGCCAAGGGTTACACCCTCTCGGACGCATGCGTCCCTTCGCCAATTCCGCATGGGTTTGTGTCAGACAGAGGCCTAAGGCCTTACCCAATCCCTCTGGACTTAGCACATGGCCTTGTCCCAAGCCCCAACGGTCCATGACCTCATGGCCGGACCCCCATGGCCTGCCACCGGCCCGGACCAATACCATCGGACCGAAACCCGAACAGTCCGTTTAGCTGAGATGAGCTGACTCCCAGCTGCCTCAGCTGAGTGATCTAGTAGTTCAGCTAGTGGAGCTGACTTAGTAGTGGCCGAGCTGGAGTGAGCTTTACCTAACTCTGTTGAGCTGGTGGAGCTACCTGTTCCATCCGTCCAGCTACCGTCTTACTCGTCCTAGCTGACTCTCAACTTGTGTAAGGTTAGGTGTAAGTTTCCTTATGTCCTTAACCTTCTTATCTGGCCATGGAACGCTTGTCTTGATGTCCTAAGACTGACAAGTACATTTCCTCAAACCATGGCCGTCCCAATGATCCTATTCAGGATCCGGGATGTTACAAGTCTCCCCCACTAGCAAAGGATTCGTCGAGTCATGTGTTTCATCCAACACAAACTGATCAAACCATTTTGGAAACTCGGCCTTCATCCTGGCCTCCATCTCCCAAGTGGTCTCTTCTCGACCATTACAATCCCAAATGACCTTGACCATCTGGATTGTTTTCTTTCTCATTGCTTTTTCCATCCTATCTACGATCCGAACCGGCTTTGTTTCCAAAGTTAGATTCGTACCTAGATCAGATGGTATTTCTGGTATTAAGACGTCCTGATCCGTCAAGCACTTCCGGAGTTGGGAGACATGGAATACATTATGGAAGGCTTCCATCTCGGATGGTAAGTCCAACTTATATGCAACACTACCCACTCGTTCTATGACTCTGAACGGACCTAGGTATCTTGGATCTAATTTCCTTCAACCAGAAATTCGCACTCTACCTTTAAAGGTAATCATTTTGAGATAGACCATATCATCCACTTCAAACTCCAGTTCTTTCCTTCGTTTGTCAGCGTAATGTTTTTGTCTGTCCTGTGTGGCCCTCATCTTGTCCCGCACAGACTTGATCTTCTCCGAGGTGACATGCCTATACTTGAGTGGAAACTGTTATTGTAGGCAAACTCCACTAACGGCAAATCTCGTTACCAGGAATCGCCCCAATCGAGGACACATGCTCGAAGCATATCCTCCAGCGTCCGTATAGTTCTTTCCGACTGCCCATCCGTTTGGGAATGATAAGCCGTACTCATGTTCACTCTCGTTCCTAAAGCTTTCTGTAAAGCTTGCCAGAAGTGAGAAGTGAATCTCAAATCTCTATTCGAAACTATACTTGAGGGTACTCCGGGTAGCCTCACAATCTCGTCAATGTACTTACTCACAATCCGGTCGACTCCATCAGTCTTTTTGATGGCCAGGAAGTGGGCAGACTTGGTCAGTTGATCCACTATTACCCAGACAGCATCATTCCTATTCTTGGTCATGGGAAAACCTGTCACGAAGTCCATCGTGATGTGATCCCACTTCCATTCCGGAATAGGTAGGCTCTGAAGCAGTCCACTCGGAACTTGTTGTTCGGCCTTGACGAGTTGACAAGTAGGACACTTGGCCACCCATTCGGCGACATTAACCTTCATCCGTATCCAATGATAGTACTGTCTGAGATTATGATACATCTTGGTCACTCCAGGATGGATCAAGAATCTAGACTTGTGAACTTCTCTAAGGATCTCGTCCTTTAAACTCCTATCATTGGGTACGCTGATCCGACCATGAACTAAGACTGTACCATGGCAATTTGATACTCAGCCAGGTCGTTCCGAGCAACCGTCTTCAGGTTCTCGTCCTGATCTTGGGCCTCTCAGGACCGGGTAAGCAGGTCGGCCTTATTCACAGCCTCTAAACCCCGTGGTCCGTCTGTCCCGTTCAAAGCATTTAAACGGATGAAACGTCCCGCCTCATCCGGCTCGTCCGTTCCGCTACAGCCGCAACATCTTCTCGCTTCCGGCTCAAGGCGTCAGCCACAAGGTTGGCCTTGCCCGGATAGTAAGTGATGTCTAGGTCGTAGTCGGCCACGAACTCCATCCACCTCCTCTGCCTTAAGTTCAACTCAGGCTGGGTGAATATATACTTCAAACGTTTATGGTCCGTAAGTATCTGGACTTTGGCCCCATATATGATCGCCAAATCTTTAAGGCGAATACTACCGCAGCCATTTCAAGATCATGGGTGGGGTAGTTTCCCTCATGTTTCTTCAGCTGCCTTGACGCGTAAGCAATGACCTTCCCCTGTTGAGTTAACACGCAACCGAGTCCAGTGATGGACATATCCGTGTAGACCACATAAGCTTGGTCTACCTCCGGAAGAACCAGGACATGTGCGCTAGTCCGCATAGCCTTAAATGCGGAGAAACTTCATGTACACTCTTCGGACCATGTGAACTTAACGTCCTTCCCAGTCAACCGTGTCATCGGCTGAGCAAAGCTTGCGAATCCCTTCACAAACTTTCTATAGTAACCTGCCAGCCCTAGGAAGCTTCTAACTTCCGTGGCACTGCGTGGTCGGGGCCAATCCTTGATTGCCCTGATCTTCTCTGGATCCACTGAGATGGTCGGGTCAGAAACAATATGTCCGAGGAACCCAATACTCTTTTGCCAAAAACTGCACTTGATGAGTTTAGCAAAGAGTTTGTGCTCTTGTAATCGTTCCAGCACGGCTCTCAAATGTTTCCGATGAGATTCCTCGTCCTTGGAATAGATCAGGATCTCATCAATGAAGATGATCACCGATTCATCGAAGAAGTCTCGGAACACGCTGTTCATCATTTTCATGAATCCAGCAGGTGCATTGGTCAGACCGAACGGCATCACTACGAACTCGTAATTGCCGTACCTGGTCCTAAATGCTGTCTTCCTAATGTCGTTTGGCTCTATAGGAATCTGATCATATCCCGAGGCCAAATCGATTTTAGAAAACCACTTAGATCCTTTCAGCTGATCCAATAGCTCGTCTATTCTGGGCAGCCACGGACGTCCTGTGTGTACTGATGGACAGCCACGGACGTCCTGTGTGTGCTGACGTACACACACAGACAGCCACAGACGTCCTGTGTTTGCTGACAAACACACGGATGTCCTGTGTGTGCTGACGGACACCCACAGACGTCCTGTGTGTGCTGATGGACACACATGGACAGCCACGGACTTCATGTGTGTGCTGATGGACAGCCACAGACAGCCACGGACAGCCGCGGACGTCCTGTGTGTGCTGGCGGTTACCCACGGACGTCCTGTGTGTACTGAACAGACAGCCCACGTGGGCCAAAATCACCCAAACAGTCCACGGGAAGGGCCAACGTGCTGAGTCAAGGGACCAACATGCTGATATGTGTACTGATGGACAGCCACGGGCCCACACGAACAGCCAGGGACGTCCTGTGTGTGCTAACGGACACCCACAGACAGCCACGGACGTCCTGTGTGTGCTGGTGGACACCCACGGACACACACGGACAGCCATGGACATCCTGTATTTGCTGACGGACACACATGGACGTCTTGTGTGTGCTGACGGACACCCACAAACGTCCTGTGTGTACTGAACAGACTGCCCACGTGGGCCAAAATCACTCGAACAGTCCACGGGAAGGGCCAGCGTGCTGAGTCCAAGGACCAGCGTGCTGATATGTGTACTAATGGACAGCCACAGACGTCCTGTGTGTGTGCTGACGGACACACACATACACACATGGACAGCCAGAGACGTCCTGTGTGTGCTGACGGACAGCCACGAACAGCCACGGACGTCCTGTGTGTGCTTGCGGACACCCACAGACGTCCTGTGTGCACTGAACAGACAGCCCACGTGGGCCAAAATAACCCAAACAGTCCACGAGAAGGGTCAGCATGCTGATTCCAAGGACCAACGTGCTGATATGTGTACTGATGGACAGCCACAGACGTCATGTGTGTGCTGACGGACACACACAGACACACACAGACACACACAGACAGCCACAAACGTCATGTGTGTGGTGAAGGACACACACGGACGTCCTGTTTGTGCTGTCGGACACCCACGGACGTCCTGTGTGTGCTGACGGACACACACGGGCAGCCACGGGCGTCCTTTGTGTGCTGACGGACAGCCACAGACAGCCACGGACGTCCTGTGTGTGCTGGTGGATACCCACGGACGTCCTGTGTGTACTGAACAAACAGCCCACGTGGGCCAAAATCACCCAAACAGTCCACGGGAAGGGCCAGCGTGCTGACTCCAAGGACCAACATGCTGATATGTGTACTGATGGACAGCCACGGACGTCCTATGTGTTCTGACGGACACACACGGACAGCCACTAAAGTCATGTGTGCTGACGGACACACACGGACGTTCTGTGTGTGCTGACAGACACACACGGACATCCTGTGTGTGCTGGCGGACACCCACGGATGTCCTGTGTGTACTGAACATACAGCCCATGTGGGCCAAAATCACCCGAATAGTCCATGGGAAGGGTCAGCGTGCTGAGTCCAAGGACCAACGTGCTTATATGTGTACTGATGGACAGCCACGGACGTCCTGTGTGTGCTGACGGACACACATGGAGACACACAGACAGCCACAGACGTCCTGTGTTTGCTGACAGACACACACGGACGTCCTGTGTGTGCTGACGGACACCCACGGACGTCCTGTGTGTACTGAACAGACAGCCCACGTGGGCCAAAATCACCCGAACAGTCATGGGAAGAGTCAGCGTGCTGAGTCCAAGGACCAGCGTGCTGATATGTGTACTGATGGACAACCACGGATGTCCTGTGTGTACTGACGGACACACACTGACACACACGGACATCCTGTGTGTGATGACGGACACACACGGACGTCCTGTGTGTGCTGACGGACACCCACAGACGTCCTGTGTGTACTGAACAGACAGCCCACGTGGGCCAAAATCACCCGAACAGTCCACGGGAAGGGCCAGCGTGCTGAGTCCAAGGAACAGCGTGCTGATATGTGTGTGGGAACCGAAATTCGCACCGTCGATTTCCGTTTAAATAAGGAAACTAGGAAAACCCTAATTTCCCAGAGGACCCGGATATCTGCTAATTACCACACGTCAAGCAATCAGAACACGAGAGTAACAACGATAAAGAATAAGAAATCGAAAAAGAGAGGAAAGAAGATCTTATTCCGAATTTGCGTATGAGCGTTTACAACAAGGTATAAGCCGTGGCTCGAGAGCTGTCGACGAGATTCCTAGTTCTAGCAACCCTAAGATGGCTAATCCTAATTGAGTCGCAGCTCGAAATAACAAAAACGGAAAATTGCCTAAATTGCTCTAAGTGCTAAGTTTGCTCTGAAAAAAGTTCTCTCCCATGCTCCTCGCCTAGGACTCCTTATATACTAGCTCCAAGGTCGGTTTACGCTTTTACTCTTCTGCCCTTAAGCCATCATAGCATAAAAATGGAGATATTCCATTTTTCCCGATCTTCACAATTATCTTCAAAACTTCCGTATTTATCCGCGGAAACTTGACATTTATCCTTCCTTGTGGGCCAAGCGTAAACCGTGCTGCGGTTTACGAGCTTTGGGTTAGGAAATCGTAGGATGGGCCTCGAGTGGTGTTTTAGGTCTCTTTGGACCATCTTCCGACTCTAGACGTTTACTACAAAGTTTCCGCAGTTTCTCATCCGCGAAGTTTGATCGATGAGTTGGAATAGCGGAAAACATGGACTGAGCTTGCTACGGTCTTCGGGAGTTAGCGTTCGAAGATTTGACGAGAATGCATGGATTGATGTATGTCGATGTTCGGAAGAGTTCAATCGCTACACGGCGACCGAACTTCGGCTCGAGCCCGGTCGCTACGTAGCGACCAAGCGGGACGAGCGCTCGGTCGCTACGTAGCGACCGAGTGGGACGATTGCATGGTCGCTACGTAGCGACCGAGCTTTGGCTCGAGCTCGGTCGCTACGTAGCGACCAAGCGGGACGATCGCACGGTCGCTACGTAGCGACCGAGCTTTGGCTCGAGCTCGGTTGCTACGTAACGACCGAGCGGGACGATCGTTCGGTCGCTACGTAGCAACCGAGCTTTGGCTCGAGCTCGGTCGCTACGTAGAGACCGAGCTTGGCTCGGGTTGGGTTGCTGTATAGCGACCGGACGGCGTGTATGCGTGGTGATCGAGCTTGGTTTGTTCGGTTTGAATCTCAAAGGATACTTCTTCGTAAAAACTTTGTATTGGTTATACTTTACGAAAGTTGTATCCTTCTTTTTACTATCTCTTTCGGAAATACGATCTCCGAGGATTTTTGGGTGGTAATTCCGTCGTGACCGTTTTTGACCCCAACAGTTAGCCCCCCAGCCCGTTAGGATCATGCACCGTAGGATACTAGCGTGCGGTTAGGCATGTTTGGTAAGTTAGGCGTGATGGATGGAATTAATATCCGAAAGTCCGAGCTTGAATAGTAAATCCTCATGCCTATAAGAAGGGAGGTAACTTGTTTCACAATTTTTTCACTTTCTTGTCTAAGATCTTTCTTAAGAAAAACTTCTTTTCACTCCACCCTTTTCCTCTATTTTCTCAAGAGGAGTGTAAAGATGTCGAGACAGAAAAATGTTGCGAAAAAAGGGTCTTCATCCGCGAGTGCTTATGAAGAGCTCATTGTTCCGGAGATGGAGTTCGTGCCTCACTCAGTACATCCCGCCGAGAACGAGGCATGGTGGGTTGCTCGTTACGGTTCGATGACTCCTCCCAAGGAGAAGACGTTCCCGGTCTTGACCCATCGCGGAGTCGAGAAAGAGGACGCAAGCAGGAGTACTGACGAGTTTCTTGCGACCATGCGATCGTTCTACCATATCCTGGATGCTGTGGAGTTCCGAGTTCCCTGTTCCGGAGAGTGTGCTAACAGCCCCCCAGAGGGTTACTTCACTTGCTACGAGGCGTTCGTAGTGCGTTGTCGTTTATGGTTCCCAATCCCCGAAATCCTTGTTCGAGTATTGGCCCGTTTCGAGGTCGCGATAAGCCAGTTGACTCCCCTTGCCATTCAGCATCTTATTGGGATCCTGATCCTGAGCTACGAGCATGGCCTTTCCCTTTCCGTCGATCATTTTGAAGCGCTTTTGAGGCTTCAACTCGTCAAAGATACGGACAAGCATAGGCTGGTCCCTCGGAAGTTTATGTCAGTGGTTAAGAAGTTCATCTCGAACTTTAACTCGTGGAAGAAGTTTTTCTTCTTTGTTCGTTTAGACGCTGTGTCTATCGAAGAGAGTTGTATTCCACTGTTCCGGAGGTTACCGAATGATCGTCCTTTCATCAATCCTCTTGCTCTGTTCCCTGAGGACACTATTGAGGTGAGGGATCATCTCAGGAATGGTCCCTTCTTTTGGACTTCCTTTACGCCGAAGAGGGTTCGGAGGGCACTGAGGTTCGTGCACCCTGGTCCTGCCTCGGTTGCGGACACGGGAAGTGACTCTGAACCTAATGACCAGAGTCCCGCTGCAGCCCCACCAGCCGTGCCGGAGTCGAGCTCTTGGAAGGGAAAAGATATCGACCTTGGCGATATAGAATTTTCGATGGATGACTCTATGCTTCCAGGATGGGATCCGAACCTAGCTTATGGCGATGGGAGTGGATCGAGCGAGGCCCCCATCCCGGACTTCGATGACTTCTTTGCCGGTCTACCACCGGGTTTTGATGCTCCTCCACCTGCGAAAGAGTCGGCGAGGCCGAAAATCGTCGCGGAAGGGTCCCGAATCATCAACGGGGTATGATTTTTTTGAAAATATTCATGATTGCCTAAGTTTTTCCTTTTCCGCTTACAATGCGTTAATTGATTTCGCAGGGCCTTAACTTGCTCGGCTCGGCCATTGAAGTGAGTCATAGGGAGGCTATGATATATCGTTTCAAAGCGGAGAAAGCGGAACGAGATCTCGCTCGCGTGCAAGGCGAGATCTTGGAGCGAGAAGCGCAACTTACTCGCGATCATGTGCGGGCTGTTCGTAAGGTGGAGAGGAAAGGCAAAAGAGAAATCGTCGAGGTGATGAAGACTCGTGCTTCTCTATTCCAGGTTGAGTATGGGAACCTCAAGAACGCCTTTACCTCGGTGGGTGATTTCCGTGAGTGCCGCGGTTCGGTCGGAAGTCTTTGGAGGACGCAAGCCGATGACTACGCGTTCGAGGACGAAATGAGCTTGATGAAGAGTGGGATGAATGAACATGCCCACGCTGAGGCGCTTATCCCTCCGATCGACGAGCGGATCCAAGGGTTCTGGGATTCCATCCCGGTTTCCCCTGATACCGAGGAGGTTTCGACCGGGTTTCCCGATGGTGGCGAGGAAGTGGATCGTCCCGCGGATGCGTTCGGCGCTTCGTTGTCCAGGGACTTTGACTTTGGATTATGAGCGGTGGAGTAGTTATCGGAAGAAAGGTGTTCGTCTTTCTGTTTTATGTTTATGGCTGAGTGTGGCCGAGAGATTTGTATGGGCCTGTTTTGGCCGTTTTTATTGCTTATCGGGACTGGCCGTTGGTGGCTTCGAATCCCCTTGCCGCTTTACGCGGTTTATCTATATGATGAATGTTTCGTTTTTCGAGTTTTTCCCGAGTAGGTTCGAAGTAAATATGAGTTGTCGTCTCATATTCAGTTCCGATGAGACGTCCAATCTGTTGGTTCGTTCGTGATTTTCGTAAGAATCACCCATCTTTACGATTTTTGAGAACATTGAGATGCGAACGGAGAGACATGGTTTATGATCTCGTATCTTTTAGATATCATGCCTTGAGATGTTTGAGACCAGAGCGTTGGGTTTAGGGCAAGACCTAGGTTTACTTTCGGTTAAGGTTTGTGCGGTGACTAGCCGGCTATCATTTTTCCTGTTGCGATTTCTTCCTGATTCGTACCGATTTAAAGTCCGCGATAGGTTCTCGGCTTATATGACTTGTATGGTACGAATCGAGCATCTTCTCAGAGTCAACTGGAAGTGCTAAACCAAAATTTCAGATTTTTGTTGTAGCGTGCTTTTGTCCTTGTGCTGGACGTTTTGAAGATCAAAAGAGTGATCGAATTGCGTTTGTTTAAGACGGCTAGCGTGTTCGTCGAGGCCAATCGACGAACGGGGTGTAAGATATTTGGTAGTCGCGTTCGGACAATTTGTTAGTATTATCCTCGAATTTTAACTTTTGCGACATCTTGCAGTTATTTCGAGGATTGTACATGTATTTTTGTGTGTTTGAAAGATGATAATCTTTACGATTTTTGGGCCGGAAGGGGCCGCAGACAAGAGTCTTAACGTTTTCAGGCGTGTCCTGAAAGTTTCTTTTGTGTTTTACTGAAGCGTAAACGTTTTTGATAAAAAGGACAACGTATATTGTAGTGAAAGTTTTTTGAAGTTTCTAAAAACTCGATTACAATAATGAAGATTTTTCTAAGTGGGAGTATACGAGTATACGCACCCACTCCCCCCCCTTTTTAGAGAGGGGGATAGCTGAATTCGTCTTTTGACGAACTGCCTACGTACCCCTTTCGAGGATCAAGCCATCTCGTAGTTCTGTTTCATGCCGCGAGTGTGCTTACTCGGCGGTAGATGTTGCGATGTCCGCCTTGACCGTGTCGGTCGTGGCTGGGTCAACGCTATTTTCCGGATGTTCCGGTTGAGTTGTAGCGTGGGCTTCGGACTTGTGTCGAGCTTCGACGTCCGATGCGTTTGCGTTGGTTGACGATTTTAATTCGTCTTTTCCCGGGGCGCTTTTGGTCGAAGATCGATCTATCTTCGTGCGCTTGCCGTTTACAGCTGCAGAAGTCGTGATTTGCCTTAACTTGTGTTCTGCGAGGAAGCATAGCCGCGACTGTTTTTGGCATCCCCAGATGGCCGCGACTCCGCTTGGCGTTGGGAATTTGAGACACAGGTGGTAAGTTGACGGAACTGCCTTCATGGTGTTGAGCCATGGGGTTCCCATGATCACGTTGTAGATAGCGGGATGATCGACTACCGCGAACTCGACGATTTTAGTGATCTCCTTGGCCATGACTGGCAATTGGATCGATCCAAGAGTCATCGATACTTCGCCTGAAAAACCCGTGAGTGGTATTGGCGTCGGAATCACTTCTTCGAGTTTGATGTTCATCCGCTTGAAAGTGTCGCGGAAGATTACGTTGACCGTGCTTCCCGTGACGACGAGTACCCTTACGACTTCTAAATCTCGTATGACGAGATCTATGACGAGCGGGTCGCAGTGAGGTTGGTCGATTCCGCCGGCTTCTTCCTTTCTGAAAGTGATCGAGCAATTTTGGCCATCTCGAGGAGGAGACCAAGTAGGCCAATTTGCACTCGACACTGCCTTCCGTTGGTAAGCCTTGATGGCCGATACAGTATCGCTGCAGTATTGTGATCCTCCGATGATCATATTGACTCTGCAACGATTGTTAACGTTCCCCTTGTCGTCCGGCCTCCTACCGCGTTTATCCCCAGGCTGGTTTCGTTGAGGGGATTTTTCAGCGGACGGATTTCTGTCTGTCTTTGGAGGGCGATCAGAATCGAGGATGAAATCCTTGACGCTAGTTACTTCCGAGAGCTCTCCAGCGAGTAGCTTTGCGGCCAGTCTTGCTCCCAAGACTTTGCAGTTGGTCGTGGAGTGTCCTCGGGATGGTGGAACTCGCAGAAGGTGTTTTCGTCATACCCTTGATTGCGAGTCCATGTGTTGCCCGTGGTCCGGCCTTGATCCGAATTGATCGCATAGTTATGCGCCCCTTGAAGATCTTCTCCCTCGTGATGGACGTACTTGTCGTTACGAGAGTTCTTCTTTTTCCCCTTCGGATCTGCGTCTTTCGAGGATGGTCTTGCCGCCTTATGTTTTTGCGATAAGACTTTAGTTTCTTCCTCGACTATGATGTAGTCCATTGCTTTGTGGAGGGTGTCCTGGATCGTTCGCGGTTTGTCGAGAGTTATCCACTTTCTGAATTTCGACTTGTACCAGAGCGTCTTTCTCAGCGCGGCGATGGCCACTTTGTCGCTTATCCCGCTGACCCTGGACATTATCAGCTTGAAACGACTGATAAACTCGCGGAGGGGTTCGTCTTCCCTCTGGGAGAGACTCCAGAGATCAACATCGGAAGTTTCTCTGTCTATGAATACAGAGTACTGTTTGAGGAATTCCGATGCGAGCTGTCGAAAACTCCCGATGGTGTTGCGACGAAGGCGTGCGAACCATTCGAGCGCTGCCCCTTCAAGATTTTCGACAAACAGGCGGCAATAGCCGGCATCCTTTTCGCCGTCCTTCAGTCTTGCTCTTCCCATCGCGATGTGGAAAGCCTGAAGGTGCGCTTTTGGATCAGCCGTACCATCGTACTTCGGTACTTTGATTTTTCCCGGATCGGACACCCTTATGTCCGAAATTCGACTGGTAAAGGGGGTCTTTCGAGCTCCTTCCAACAGTCGATCGATCTCGGGGGCAGCACTAGTAGCATGATGGATTTGAGACTTTACGGCTCTCACTTCTGCCGCAGTCTTGGTGATGTAATCACGAAGATTGCGGATATCCGATGTCTCGTCAGTGGATTTCCGAGCTTGTCGGCGTTTACTGCGAGTGAGCTCGGTTTGCTTTTCGGCCAGCTCCTCTTGTTCGTTCCAATAGGCGACTTCCTCTTCTTCCGTCATTGGTTTTTCGAACGGGGAGCCTTCCCGAGCGGATTGGCTTCTGGTCCTTCTTGGATGTTTGTCGGCATCCTCGTCGGTGTCGTTGGAGACATCGCTAGGATCCAGGTCAATGTGTTTGGCTTCGTTATCCTCCGAGTCCTTTGCAGGGGGCAGAAGATTTTCAGGGTTCCCCTTTTCGATGGGAGATTTCTCGCTAGGGTTTTGACAAGAAGGTCGTTCCCGCGCGACTCCTGCTCTATCGAGTGGGGTGGCGAAGTCGAGCCTCTTCCCACGGATTTTGGTGGTTCCGCGGGGACGGAGAGCTTGCGTCCTTGCCGTTAAGGTTTCAACCTGTTTGGTCAAGGTATTCACGAGCTTATCCTGTTCTTCCGACCTTTTTTCATAAGTGGCGAACATCTTTTTAAACTCCTCGAGTGTCGCGGCGTTGGCTTGCGCGTTGGCCGCGGATACGTCCGCTACTGGAGTGTGGAGATCGGTGCCGCTGCCTCCGTTAAGAGGAGTTTGCACGTTATCCGCGTCGTTAGTTGACATGTCTGATTGAGAGTTGTGTGGCTTTTGCGGGTTAGATTGATCCGTACCCCCCTCCTTCTAGCGCCAAACTGTGGGAACCGAAATTCGCACCGTCGATTTCCGTTTAAATAAGGAAACTAGGAAAACCCTAATTTCCCAGAGGACCCGGATATCTGCTAATTACCACACGTCAAGCAATCAGAACACGGAAGTAACAACGATAAAGAATAAGAAATCGAAAAAGAGAGCAAAGAAGATCTTATTCCGAATTTGCGTATGAGCGTTTAAAACAAGGTATAAGCCTGGGCTCGAGAGCTGTCGGCGAGATTCCTAGTTCTAGCAACCCTAAGACGGCTAAACCTAATTGAGTCGCAGCTCGAAATAACAAAAACGGAAATTTGCCTAAGTTTGCTCCGAAAAAAGTTCTCTCCCATGCTCCTCGCCTAGGACTCCTTATATACTAGCTCCAAGGTCAGTTTACGCTTTTACTCTTCTGCCCTTAAGCCGTCATAGCATAAAAATGGAGATATTCCATTTTTCCCGATCTTCACAATTATCTTCAAAACTTCCGTATTTATCCGCGGAAACTTGACATTTATCCTTCCTTGTGGGCCAAGCGTAAACCGTGCTGCGGTTTACGGGCTTTGGGTTAGGAAATCGTAGGATGGGCCTCGAGTCGTGTTTTAGGTCTCTTTGGACCGTCTTCCGACTCGAGACGTTTACTACGAAGTATCCGTGGTTTCTCATCCGCGAAGTTTGATCGATGAGTTGGAATAGCGGAAAACATAGACTGAGCTTGCTACGGTCTTTGGGAGATAGCGTTCGAAGATTTGACGAGAATGCATGGATTGATGTCTGTCGATGTTCGAAAGAGTTCAATCGCTACACGGCGACCGAACTTTGGCTCGAGCCCGGTCGCTACATAGCGACCGAGCGGGACGAGCGCTCGGTCGCTACGTAGCGACCGAGCTTTGGCTTGAGCTCGGTCGCTACGTAGCAAACGAGCGGGACGATCGCTCGGTCGCTATGTAGCGAACGAGCTTTGGCTCGAGCTCGGTCGCTACGTAGCAACCGAGCGGGACGATCGCTCGGTCGCTATGTAGCGAACGAGCTTTGGCTCGAGCTCGGTCGCTACGTAGCGACCGAGCGGGACGATCGCTCGGTCTCTATGTAGCAAACGAGCTTTGGCTCGAGCTCGGTCGCTACGTAGCAACCGAGCGGGACGATCGCTCGGTCGCTACGTAGCGACCGAGCGGGACGATCGTTCGGTTGCTACGTAGCGACTGAGCTTTGGCTCGAGCTTGGTATCTACGTAGCGACCGAGCGGGACGATCGCTCGGTCGCTACGTAGCAACCGAGCTTGGCCGGGCTCGGTCGCTACGTAGCGACCGAGCGGGATGATCGCTCGGTCGCTACGTAGCGACTGAGCTTTGGCTCGAGCTTGGTCGCTACGTAGCCACCGAGCGAGACGGACGCTCGGTCGCTACGTAGCGACCGAGCTTGGCTCGGGTTTGGTTGCTGTATAGCGACCGGACGGCGTGTATGCGTGGTGATCGAGCTTGGTTTGTTCGGTTTGAATCTCAAAGGACACTTCTTCGTAAAAACTTCGTATTGGTTATACTTTACGAAAAGTGTATCCTTCTTTTTACTATCTCTTTCGGAAATACGATCTCCGAGGATTTTCGGGTGGTAATTCCGTCGTGACCGTTTTTGACCCCAACAATGTGTACTAATGGACAGCCACAGACGTCCTGTGTTGTTACAGGCTGGAAATCAGGGTGGCAAGATGGATGATGGAAGCTTGGATGGGTCGACCAAAGAGATGATTGGATGGGTGATATGATGGAATGCAAGTTATGAACCTGAAAACAAATGCAAAAACAAATGAGATATGATTTCTAATATGATAAAACAAGATAAATCAAGATAGATAGGATGGAATTAGGCTGCTGGTCTTGAGACACTTTCAGCCTAATCAGTTGATGATTGAAGTGGATTGAGATGGTGCTTTGATTGCTGGACTGATGTGTAACACCCGATCAGGCCGACAAGGCCGTGGTCGAAGTCTTACGGAGCTCGGTCTACTTCCTAGCCGAACGTCTTAATTTTTGCCCTTTATTTATAATATCGCCTAAAGGAGAGGGCTAACTTAGATCTTAGCTAAAGACTTCCCTGGTCATTAATATCCTAGATCCTTTCAACAGTTACGCAGCGGATTATTCTCTAGTAAACCATTGGTCTAAAACCAATCTAACACTTGTCTGGTCGACTCACCTTACCCTTGGTCAGTTTACTCAACTACCAATTAGCTTAAGAACAATCCTAAACCCAAACCAAGCCATACGATTCTGAGGAGTTTGTGGTTATGCCATTCGGTCTGACCAATGCGCCTGCTGCATTCATGAAAATGATGAACAGCGTGTTCCGAGACTTCCTGGACGAATCAGTGATCATCTTCATTGATGATATCCGGATTTACTCCAAGGATGAGGAATCTCATCGGAAACACCTGAGAGCCATGCTGGAACGATTACGGAAACACAAGCTCTATGCAAAACTCAGTAAATGCAGTTTTTGGCAGAAGAGCATTGGGTTTCTCGGCCACATTGTGTCCGGTGAGGGCGTCTCGGTGGATCCAGAGAAGATCGGGGCAATCAAGGATTGGCCTCGACCACGCAGTGCCACGGAGGTCAGAAGCTTCCCAGGGCTGGCAGGTTATTATAGAAAGTTTTTGAAAGGATTCACAAGCTTGGCTCAGCCTATGACACGGTTGACCGGGAAGGACGTTAAGTTCACATGGTCTGAGGAGTGTGGGAAATGTTTTTCCACGCTTAAGGACATGCTGACTAGCGCACCCATTCTGGTTCTTCCAGAGGCCGACCAACCCTATGTGGTTTATACGGACGCGTCCATAACAGGACTAGGTTGCATATTAACCCAGCATGGGAAGGTCATCGCCTATGCGTCAAGGCAGTTGAGAAAACATGAGGGAAACTACCCCACCCATGACCTTGAAATGGCTGCGGTAGTGTTCGCCTTAAAGATTTGGCGATCATACTTGTATGGTGCCAAGGTTCAGATACTTATGGACCATAAGAGTCTTAAGTATATATTAACCCAGCCTGAGTTAAACTTAAGACAGAGAAGGTGGATGGAGTTTGTAGCTGATTACGATCTGGATATCACCTATCATCCGGGAAAGGCTAATCTGGTCGGAGATGCCTTGAGCCGAAGAAGGGCCGACGTATCAGCCAAACGAGAAGCGGACGACCTGGACGGTACGGTTCGTGCCCTACGGTTGAACGCATCGACCAAAGAGTCTGAACCACTCGGATTAGAGGCGGTCAATCAGGCCGACCTGCTTACCCGAATTCGGTTGGCTCAAGGTCAGGACGAGAACCTAAACAAGGTTGCTCAGAATGATAGGACGGAGTACCAAACTGCAAAGGATGGTACCATCCTAGTAAACGGTCGGATCAGTGTTCCTAATGATAGAAGTCTAAAGGAAGATATTATGAGGGAGGCTCATAAGTCCAGATTCTCGGTTCATCGCGGAATGGGTGGCCAAGTGTTCCACTTGCCAACTCATCAAAGCAGAACATCAAGTGCCTAGTGGGTTATTGCAAAGCTTGCCTATTCCGGAATGGAAATGGGATCACATCACAATGGACTTTGTGACTGGGTTCCCTACCACGAGGAATAAGAAAGATGCGGTTTGGGTTGTGGTTGATCGCCTAACCAAATCAGCACACTTCCTGGCTATCAAAAAGTCGGATGGGGTAGATCAGATTGTACGTAAGTACATTGATGAGATCGTCCGACTACATGGTGTGCTGGCAAGCATAGTTTCAGATAGGGATTCAAGGTTCACATCTTACTTCTGGAAGGCTTTCCAAAAGGCTTTAGGAACAAGAGTGAACATGAGTACAGCCTATCACACACAGACGGATGGACAGTCTGAACGTACGATCCAGACATTGGAAGATATGTTGCGAGCATGTGTTCTAGACTGGGGTGATTCCTGGGAGAAACATCTACCTCTGGTAGAATTTGCTTACAACAATAGCTTCCATAGTAGTATTGGCATGTCGCCATAAGAAGCTCTGTATGGGCGTCCATGCAGGACACCCTTATGCTGGACCCAAGTTGGGGAACGCAGCATGATTGGTCCGGAGATTGTCGAAGAGACAACCAAAAAGATCAAGTTCTTGAGGGACAAGATGAGACAGGCACAAGACCGCCAAAAGAACTATGCAGATCGAAGAAGGAAATATCTCGAGTTCCAAGAAGGTGACTTGGTGTATCTCAAAATGATTACCTTCAAAGGACGGGTCCGGATTTCCGGAAGACGGAAGTTAGATCCGAGATACTTGGGGCCGTTCAAGGTCATTGAAAGGGTTGGGATGGTGGCCTACAAGTTGGACTTGCCGGCCAAGATGGACACCTTTCATAATGTGTTCCACGTCTCCCAACTTCGGAAATGTTTGACGGACCAAGACATCGCTCTTCCTGCCATTCCAGACGATCTTGGTAAGAACCTAACCTTGGAAACGAGGCCAGTTCGAATCATAGATAGGATGGAAAAAGCAACAAGGAAGAAAACGGTCCAGATGGTCAAGGTCGTCTGGGACTGTAATGGTCAGGATATAATCACTTGGGAAACCGAAGCTAGAATGAAAGCAGAGTACCCAGAGTGGTTGTGTCAATTTGTTTCCGAGGAAGCATTTGATTCGGATTCGAAGACGAATCAATCCCAAGGGGGGGAGACTTGTCACGCCACCAATCCTGAATAGGATTGTCGGGACGGCCATGGTTCGAGGAAACGTGCAAGCCAGTCATAGGACATCAAGGCAAGCGTTCCATGGTCGAGAAAGAAGGTTAAGGACATAAGGAAACTTAGACTTAACCTTATACAAGCTAAGAGACAGCTAGGACGAGTAAGACGGTAACTGGACGAAGTGAACGAGTAGCTCGGCCAGCTCAATGAAGCTAGGTTCAGTTCACTCCAGCTCAGTCCCTACTAAGTCAGCTCCACTAGCTGGACTACTAGCTCACTCAGCTGAGGCAGCTGAGAGTCAGCTCATCTCAGCTAGACGGACTGTCCGGGCTTTAGGCCGATGGTCCGGGTCCGGGTCAGTGGCGGGCTGTGAGGGCCGGCCATGAGGCCATGAGCTGTTGGGTCATTGGGCAAGGCCGTGAGCTAAGTCCAGGAGGCTTGGGGCGTGGGTTGGGCTTGTGACCGACCCCAAACCCAATCAGAAAGGGCGAAGGGATGCAAGTGGCCGAAAGGGGACAACCCTTGGCCGATGGTGCACATTCGCTAGCAAGTCATGCCTGTTCGTGGGGCAAGACTTACCCCCTCGTTTTCAATAAATATGGGGGCTCTCTGGTCGATTTCATTATCCAACTCCAGAGTAAGATACTCAGAGAAAAACGTAGAGAGAAAGAAAGAGAGAAAGAGAGAGTTCCGGCCAGGAGAAAGGCCGATTATGGTGGTGTTGTTTTCCGGCGACTCTGATGGTTTGAGAACTAACTCCGGTCAAGAATGGGAGATCAAGACAAGGAGAAGAGCATGTAGAACCCAGACGTGGTTCACAAGGTATGTGATGGGCCGTGGCTTCATCAGACCGAACGGACGGTCCATGCGACCGCACCGCAGCTCTGCTCGGTTCCTAAGTCCCATCCGGCTCTCCTTATATGTTTCAATTCGTTTATCTTCTCTTCTCTCTGGTTAAACACGAAAGGTTGTGTTGGTTGAGTCCAAGGGACACGTCCCTAGGCTTTGGCCAAACATAACCAAACCGCTAGCCTAGACACGGGTCGGTTAGAGGGATGATCCGATCGCACCAAGACTGGGCGGTTAGGACGAACGGTTGGGAATGACCCAAAGGGCACGAGTTGTCAAGAGTCGTGAGTGTCCGAGAGGCACGAATGGCCAAAGGGTACATGTTCCAAACGGTGTCTTTCGGGACAGGTTAGGACGGATCCTTATGGATCAGCCTATGGCTTGTCTAGTTAAGACAAGTTCATGGTTTTTCTAAGCCAAGGTAGAGTTGCAAGGTCTGACCGGTTGCTAAGCCTTCCGGATTAGGCTTGAGGCTTACTCGGCCGATTGGATCCAGGCCTAAGGCCGGATCAGGTAAGGGATTCCGTTGGGCCATTGAGCCGGACTCCATTGGCCGGTCGCACCTAGATTCTATCCGGTTAGACGGATTGGTCTTTGGGGACGATCCGGATCTGTTCGTGTGTTCTGTTTATCTATTCTGGACTATCTATCTGATTCTAAGTCAAGGGGTGGTTGGTTGAATGACTTAGGATACGGTAGGTAGGTTCATACGTTTATGATTATGTTGACTGAGGTTTATCTAAGTTCTAGGAACCAAGCCAAGCATTGTAGAATCAATCCGTTCTATTCTCGGTTATGATTAATGCTTATCTGGTTGTGGTTTCAGGAACTAAGGATGGTTCTGGTCAAGCCAAGGAGCCGTGAAGGCTCGGTCAGTGAGAGGCTGTGTAACGTGTGGTTAGATGATGCTAGGGATGACCTAGTGATTGTCTATGAGACTGTTAAGAAGTTGTGTATTGAATCTCATGTTTCTAAGTAATACAAAGTTTATACATTGTTATTCCGCTGTGCAATCTATTCCTTTGTTTATGAACCTCATATTCGAATATGACTTAGTAAAGAAAAGACTTAGAATGCATCAGACAAGCAAAGAAATTAATAAGTAAGCATTCGTATCCAGTTGGGTCGAGAGACCAGGAACGGGTCTTACAGGTAGACCGACTAACTAAGATTGCTCATTTTCTACCCATTAGAATTGTTGACAAGGTAGAAGTACTGGCAGAAGTTTACTTAAAGAAGATAGTACGATTACACGGAGTTCCTGCCAACATAGTATCTGATCGTGATCCAAGATTTACGGCTAAATTCTGGAGAGCTTTCCAGCAAGTATTGGGGACTGATCTTCATATGAGTACATCGTTTCACCCTGAAACTGACGGGCAGATGGAGCAAACAATCAGAACCTTGGAAGATTTGCTAAGGATGTGTGTTTTAGACTGGTCAGGTACATGGGAACAATACTTACCTTTGGTAGAGTTCTCTTATAACAACAGTTACCGTGCAAGTATTGGAATGTCCCCATATGAGGCATTATATTGACGACCTTGCCGCACACCACTGTGTTGGGCTGAAGTTGGAGAAAGACATATGTTAGGACCAGATGTAGTAGATGAAACAACAGAAAAGATAAAGATTGTCCGGGAGAATATGAAGAAAGCTCAAGACAGGCAGAAGAAGTATGCCGATCAGAATAGACATGAAGTAATATTTCAAGTTTGTGATTGGGTATATTTGAAGGTGGCCGCACAGAAAGGGAGAGATAGATTCGGAAAAGTGGAAAAGTTAGCCACTCGATATATAGGACCATACCGAGTGATGCAACGGGTTGGAGAAGTAGCCTATCAATTATAGTTACCCTCAGATATGGCTCTTCACCCAGTTTTCCATTTCTCGATGTTAAGAAGGCATATACGAGATCCTACCGAAGTAGAGCCGCAACGAGTAGAAAACCTTCGCTCCAACCTCACTTACCCTGAAGGACCACTACGAATCGGAGAAAGACGAATAAGAAAACTGAAGAATCGAGAGATTCCTCAAGTGCAAGTATTTTGGGGAAAACAGCGTCGAGTAATTGTGATATGGGAAGATGAAGAGAGGTTTAGAGCAACTCATCCTAAACTGTTTTTGGAAGATGATGAAGATCAGATGGGTGGAGCATCAAACCACTAAGAATTTGGAACGAATTCTATTAAGAGGGGGAGAATGTAATAACCCTCTTTAATGAGTAAAACACAGACAAGGAAAAATCTTGTAACAGCCGAGAAAATTACTCAAGTAAGTGGAAGTCGGATTGATCTTTTTCCGTGGATGTTTGTGAATCCCAAGGTACATTAGAAAAATTTAGAAAGTCTTAGAATGGTTTTCCATCTGAAGAAATAAATTCTTCAGGATGTTTAGTGGATTTAAAATGCTCGCGGTTCGGCCTAGAACGTCCTAGTCGGATGAGAAAATTAATCGAAAATTTATTATAAGGCCTTAAGATAGGAACGACCATAGAGTTATTTTAGAAATGTTTTGGTCTAAGAAATCTAGGTTTTTTTCAAGGAGAAACATTTCCGCCAGCTCGGATCAGCTTATAACACGTTCGGGATTTAAATAAGGCCCATTCGGGCCCATCTACGATGTGTTAAGCATATCCGGAAGCTTCTGGAGGATGCAGCAGCTTGTCTACCTCCTTAAGCAGCTAGACATGTGTTACTCCTTTAGTGGAGAATCCTCCAAGCAGCTCTTTCTTATGTCCTATTGGTTGAATTGGTGGCTGGCCACAAAACTTGTTTTAATTGGACAGATTTGTGGCTGCACACCAATCTCTTCCAATTGGTTGCATGGGGCACCCATGACAGCTCCTGCTTGTAACGCACAACCTATACCTTCTCCTGAGCTAATTCTCCAGCCTATAAATAGCAGACCACCCCCCCTTAGTCATTTCTCATGCTTAGAACCCTAACCATAGAAGCTCGAAAAAATCTAAACCTTGAGATTTCTAAAGCTCTAGAATTTTCCGATAAAATTTTAAAGTGAAGCCGACCGCGAGATAGAAGCATTTCCAGTCCAAAACTTTCATCTAAGTGTTGAGGTGAGTCTCAGTTATGGGTTATGATTGTTGTGTGTGCGACTAGCGCCTACAAAACAAGAGTATTGGTTGATGCATAGCTAGGTTGCGCGTTTAGATATATAATGTTATGATAATGATTGATGTTTGTGAAAGATATTGAGTTATATCGTTGGGCTTCGGCTCGAGGGGTATAACATGATTATGATACATTGATGTTGTGTTGCATATACTTATGTCATTGCATTATATTTTTTGGGCCTCGGCTCAGATAATATAACATGTTTGATCATATCTTAACGGGGAAACCCGTAAATCCACAGACTTGATCCGTGAGAGTCCGACACTCGGGTGGAGTGTCGTGAGAGTCATTTGTGTCCACTCGAGGCCCGTGCCCTGTCCGGGGCCTTACCAAAATTAGTTCCGGGCAGGACGCGAAGACACGTGTGATATGGTTAGCTACCCTCGACCGTGTAGCTGCATGACGATGCGGCAATTGTGTTATCCGGGCCATCGGCTTTTTAGAGTTTGTGTTTAGAGTCAATGGGCGCAAGAAGGGATGTATTATGGACTTTGTATCGAGTTAGGAACTACTGGCGAGAGGCAGTCCTCTGTGGGAACCGAAATTCGTACTGTCGATTTCCGTTTAAATAAGGAAACTAGAAAAACCCTAATTTCCCAGAAGACCCGGATATCTGCTAATTACCACACGTCAAGCAATCAGAACACGATAATAACAACGATAAAGAATAAAAAATCAAAAAAAGAGCAAAGAAGATCTTATTCCGAATTTGCGTATGAGCGTTTACAACAAGGTATAAGCCTGGGCTCGAGGACTGTCAGCGAGATTCCAAGTTCTACCAACCCTAAGACGGCTAAACCTAATTGAGTCGCAGCTCGAAATAGCAAAAACAGAAAATTGCCTAAATTGCTCTAAGTGCTAAGTTTGCTCTGAAAAAGTTCTTTTTATGCTCCTCGCCTAGGACTCCTTATATACTAGCTCCAAGGTCGGTTTACGCTTTTACTCTTCTGCCCTTAAGCCGTCATAGCATAAAAATGGAGATATTCCATTTTTCCTGATCTTCACAATTATCTTCAAAACTTCTGTATTTATCCGCGGAAACTTGACATTTATCCTTCCTTGTGGACCAAGCGTAAACCGTGCTGCGGTTTACGGGCTTTTGGTTAAGAAATCGTAGGATGGGCCTCGAGTCGTGTTTTAGGTCCCTTTGGGCCGTCTTCCGACTCGACACGTTTGCTACGATTTCTTTTGATAAAGAACGAACTTTCCGCGGTTTCTAATCCGCGAAGTTTGATCGATGAGTTAGAATAGCGGAAAGCATGGACTGAGCTTGCTACGGTCTTTGGGAGATAACATTTGAAGGTTTTACGAGAATGCACGGATTGGTGTTGTATCGATGTTCGGAGGAGTTCGATCGCTACACAGCGACCAAACTTTGGCTCGAACCCGGTCGCTACGTAGCAACCGAGCGGGACGAGCGCTTGGTCGCTTACGTAGCGACCGAGCGGGATAAGCGCTCGGTCGCTACGTAGTGACCGAGCTTGGCGCGGGCTCGGTCGCTACGTAGCGACCGAGAGGGACGAGCGCTCGGTCGCTACGTAGCGATCGAGCTTCAGCTCGAGCTTGGTCGTTACATAACGATCGAGCGGGACGAGCCCTCGGTCGCTATGTAGCGACCGAGCTTTGGCTTGAGCTCGGTCGCTACGTAGCGACTGAGTGGGTCGGACGTTCAGTCGCTATGTAGCGGCCGATATCGGCCCGGACTTGGTTGCTACGTAGCGACCGGATGGCGTGTATGCATGGTAATTACGCAACGACCGAGGTTGGTTTGTTTGGTTTGAATCTTCAAGGATACTTCTTCGTAAAAACTTCGTATTGGTTATATTTTTCGAAAATTATATCTTTCTTTTTACTATCTCTTTCGGAAATACGATCTCCGAGGATTTTCGGGTGGTAATTCCGTCATAACCATTTTTGACCCCAACAGTTAGCCCCCCAGCCCGTTAGGATCATGCATCGTAGGATCCTAGCGTGCAGTTAGGCATGTTTGGCAAGTTAGGCGTGATGGATGGAATTAATATCCGAAAGTCCGAGCTTGAATAGTAAATCCTCATGCCTATAAGAAGGGAGATAACTGGTTTCTAGATTTTTACTTCATTATCTTCTCAAAGTTTAAGAGTGAAAGGATCCTTCAACTTCCCTTTCCTCCTTGTTGAGAATGTCTCGAGGGATTTCGGGAGACGCTCGGGCCACTCTCTTCAATCGCGGAACTGTCCGTGATGGACGCGGTGAGGTTGTCCAAGAGATCGAGTTCGTGGCACACTCTGTTGACCCCGCTGAGGCTGACACATATTGGGTGCCTATGTGTAATGTGGAAGGACCGCCTCCCGAGCCGTGGGTTCCCATGAGGCCTTTTTCGGAAAGGGTCGTTGGGAGACCGAGCAGGTGTACCCTTCCGTTCCTTGGAACCGTACGCAGCTTCTGTCACGTTCCGGAAAACGTCGACTTTCGATTACCCCTCGAGGGGGAGAGGGCTGACGAGCCTACCGAAGGCTTTTTTACTTTGTACGAGGAGCATCTGATGCGTGCTCGCCTATGGTTTCCCATTCCGTCGGTTATAGTAGAGCTTCTAAACCGTTTGGAAGTTTCGATAAGTCAGATCTCTCCCCGCGGTATAAAGCATCTTGTTGGGTTGCTAGTCTTGGGATATGAGCGAGGCATGGAGCTTACTGCTGATTATCTCGAAGCTTTCCTTACCCTGTCTCGTGTTGGGACTGATCGTCTATATGCTTTTAAACCGTGTACTTTTATGGAAGTCCTGAAAGGATTCCCTCAGGGCGATCGTGGATGGAAGAGTTATTTTTTTTACGTTAGATTGGATCAAGCCTCGGTCGCCGCGGAGTGCCTTCCATCGTTTAGGCGACTGTGGGGGTTAGGAGGTAACGTGTTGAATGATCGCTCGTTGTTTTCTTACCACCCGTTTTTTACTTTATATCTGAACTATGTTTATTTTGTAGTGCACAACCCGATTCCCCCTTTTCCGGAAGATCTATGCGTTGTTCGAAACCTTCTCCGTGGTGGCCCGCTGTTTTGGGGTCACTTTTCTCCCGAGAGGGTCCGCGCTGCAGTCGAAGCTCATCGATCTCGTTTCAGTTCGTCGATTGATGATGACATGGGGGTGTTTTTTGAAGATACCTCCTTGCCTGCTGTCTATGCCACTAGGCAGAGTAGTGGTCAAAGGCCGACCGAGATTGAGGATGATGCAGAACCGACCGTTGAGGATCCCATATTTGGTGGGTGAGAAGGTAGCGATTGGACGGACCGATCCTTTGCATCGATGGTTGAATTGGATTATCGTTTATCTGTTTTTAGCCGAGTGTGGCCTTTTAAATTTGGATTTCGTTTAGGCCTAGATGGCCGTATTTAAATTTTCCGGGACTGGCCGTTGTTGGCTTCGAATCCCCTTATTGCTTTACGCGGTTTTATATGAATGTTTTGTTTTTTGAATTTTCCTGAGTAGGTTCGAAGTAAATATGAGTTGTCGTCTCATATTTAATTCCGATGAGACGTTCGATCTGTTGGTTCGTTCGTGATTTTTTCGTAAAAGTTTACTTATCTTTACGATTTTTGAGAACATTGAGATACGAACGGAGATACATGGTTTAGGATCTCGTATCTTTTAGATATCATGCCTTGAGATGTTTGAGACCAGACCGTTGGGTTTAGGGCAAGACCTAGGTTTACTTTCGGTTAAGGTTTGTGCGGTGACTAGCCAGCTATCGTTTTTCCTGTTGCGATTTCTTCCTGACTCGTACCGATTTAAAGTCCGCGATAGGTTCTCGGCTTATATGACTTGTATGGTACGAATCGAGTATCTTCTCAGAGTCAACTGGAAGTGCTAGACCAAAATTTCGGATTTTTGTTGTAGCGCGCTTTTGTCCTTGTGCTGGACGTTTTGAAGATCAAAAGAGAGATCAAATTGCTTTTGTTTAAGACGGCTAGCGTGTTCGTCGGGGCCAATCGACGAACGGGGTGTAAGGTTTTGGTGGTCGCGTTCGGACAATTTGTTAGTATTATCCTCGAATTTTAACTTTTGCGACATCTCGCAATTGTTTCGGGGATTATACGTGTATCCTTGCGTGTTTGAAAGATGATAATTTTTACGATTTTTGGGGCGGATGAGGCCGCATACAAGTGTCTTAATGTTTCCAGGCGTGTTCTGAAAGTTTCTTTTGTGTTTTACTAAAGCGTAAACGTTTTCGATAAAAAGGACAACGTATATTGTAGTAAAAGTTTTTGAAGTTTCTAAAAACTCGATTACAATAATGGCGATTTTTCTAAGTGGGAGTATACGAGTATACACACCCACTCCCCCCCCCCCTTTTTAGAGAGGGGGATAGCTGAACTCGTCTTTTGACGAGCTGCCTATGTACCCCTTTCGAGGATCAAGCCATCTCGTAGTTCTGTTTCATGCCGCGAGTGTTCTTACTCGGCGGTAGACGTCGCGATGTCCGCCTTGACCATGTCGATCGTGGCTGGGTCGACGCTATTTTCCGGGCGTTCCAGTTGAGTTGTAGCGTGGGCTTCGGACTTGTGTCAAGCTTCAACGTCCGATGCGTTTGCGTCGGTAGATGATTTTAATTCGTCTTTTCCCGAGGCACTTTTGGCCGAAGATCGGTCTATCTTCGTACGCTTGGCGTTTACAGCTGCAGAAGTCGTGATTTGCCTTAACTTGTGCTCTGCGAGGAAGCATAGCCGCGACTGTTTTTGGCATCCCCAGATGGCCGCGACTCCGCTTGGGGTTGGGAATTTGAGACCCATGTGGTAGGTTGGCGGAACTGCCTGCATGGCGTTAAGCCATGGGGTTCCCATGATCACGTTGTAGATAGCGGGATGATCGACCACTGCGAAGTCGACAATTTTCGTGATCTCCTTGGCCATGACTGGCAATTGGATCGATCCAAGAGTCATCGATACTTCGCCTGAAAAACCCGTGAGTGGTTTTGGCGTCGGAATTACTTCTCCGAGTTTGATGCTCATCCGCTTGAGAGTGTCACGGAAGATTACGTTGACCGTGCTTCCCATGTCGACGAGTACCCTTCCGACCTCTAAATCTCGTATGACGAGATCTATGACGAGCGGGTCGCAGTGAGGTTGGTCGATGCCGCCGGCTTCTTCCTTTGTGAAGGTGATTGAGCAATTTTGGCCATCACGAGGAGGAGACCATGTAGGCCAATTTGCACTCGACCCTGCCCTCCGTTTGTAAGCCTTGATGGCCGACACAGTATCGCCGCAGTATTGTGATCCTCTGATGATCATGTTGACTCTCCGACGATTGTTATCGTTCCCCTTGTGGTCCGGCCTCCTACCGCGTTTATCCCCAGGCTGGTTTCGTTGAGGAGATCCTTGACGCTAGTTACTTCCGAGAGCTCTCCAGCGAGTAGCTTCGCGGCCAGTCTTGCTCCCAAGACTTTGCAGTTGGTTGTGGAGTGTCCTAGGGATTGGTGGAACTCGCAGAAGGTGTTTTCGTCATACCCTTGATTTCGAGTCCATGTGTTGCCCGTGGTCCGGCCCTGATCCGAATTGATCACATAGTTATGCGCCCCCTGGAGATCTTCCCCCTCGTGATGGACGTACTTGTCGTTACGAGAGTTCTTCTTTTTCCCTTTCGGATCCACGTCTTTCGAGGATGGTCTTGTCGCCTTATGTTTTTGCGATAAGACTTTAGTTTCTTCCTCGACTATGATGTAGTCTGTCGCTTTGTGGAGGGCGTCCTGGATCGTTCGCGGTTTGTCGAGAGTTATCCACTTTCTGAATTTCGACTTGTACCAGAGCGTCTTTCTCAGCGCGTCGATGGCCACTTTGTCGCTTATCCCGCTGACCCTGGACATTATCAGCTTGAACCGACTGATAAACTCACGGAGGGGTTCATCTTCCCTCTGGGAGAGACTCAAGAGATCAACATCGGAAATTTCTCTGTCTATGAACACAGAGTACTGTTTGAGAAATTCCGATGCGAGCTGTCGGAAACTCCCGATGGTGTTGCGACGAAGGCGTGCGAACCATTCGAGCGCTGCTCCTTCAATCTTGCTCTTCCCATCGCGATGTGGAAAGCCTGAAGGTGCGCTTTTGGATCGGCAGTACCATCGTACTTCGGTACTTTTATTTTTCCTGGATCGGACACCCTCATGTCCGAAATGCGACTGGTAAAGGGGGTCTTTCGAGCTCCTTCCAGCAGTTGATCGATCTCGGGGGCAGCACTAGTAGCATGATGGATTTGAGACTTTATGGCTCTCACTTCTGCCGCAGTCTTGGTGATGTAGTCACGAAGATCGCGGATATCCGATGTCTCGTCAGTGGATTTCCAAGCTTGTCGGCGTTTACTGCGAGTGAGCTCGGTTTGCTTTTCAGCCAGCTCCTCTTGTTCGTTCTAATAGGTGACTTCCTCTTCTTCCGTCATTGGTTTTTCGAACGGGGAGCCTTCCCGAGCAGATCGGCTTCTGGTCCTTCTTGGATGTCTGTCGACGTCCTCGTCGGTGTCGTTGGAGACATCGCTAGGATCCAGGTCAATGTGTTCGGCTTCGTTATCCTCCGAGTCCAGTGCAGGGGGCGGAAGATTTTCAGGGTTCCCCTTTTCGATGGGAGATTTCTCGCTAGGGTTTTGACCGGAAGGTCGTTCCCGCGCGACTCCTGATCTATCGAGTGGGGTAGCGAAGTCGAGCCTCTTCCCCCGGATCTTGGTGGTTCCGCGGGGATGGATTGCTTGGGTCCTTGCCGTTAATGTTTCAACCTGTTTGGTCAAGGTATTCACGAGCTTATCCTGTTCTTCCGACCTTTTCTCATAGGTGGCGAACATCTTTTTAAACTCTTCAAGCGTCGCGGCGTTGGCTTGTGCGTTGGCCGCGGATACGTCCGCTACTAGAGTGTGGAGATCTGTGCTGCTGCCTCCGTTAAGAGGAGTTTTCACGTTATCCGCGTCGTTAGCTGACATGTCTCATTGAGAGTGATGTGGCTTTTGCGGGTTAGATTGATCCGTACCCCCCCTCCTTCTAGCGTCAAACTGTGGAAACCGAAATTCGCACTGTCGATTTCCGTTTAAATAAGGAAACTAGGAAAACCCTAATTTCCCAGAGGACCCGGATATCTGCTAATTACCACAAGTCAAGCAATCAGAACACGAGAATAACAACGATAAAGAATAAGAAATCGAAAAAGAGAGCAAAGAAGATCTTATTCCGAATTTGCATATGAGCGTTTACAACAACGTATAAGCCAGGGCTCGAGAGCTGTCGGCGAGATTCCTAGTTCTAGCAACCCTAAGACGGCTAAACCTAATTGAGTCGCAGCTCGAAATAACATAAACGGAAAATTGCCTAAATTGCTCTAAGTGCTAAGTTTGCTCTGAAAAAGTTCTTTTTATGCTCCTCGCCTAGGACTCCTTATATACTAGCTCCAAGGTCGATTTACGCTTTTACTCTTCTGCCCTTAAGCCGTCATAGCATAAAAATGGAGATATTCCATTTCTCCCGATCTTCACAATTATCTTCAAAACTTTCGTATTTATCTGCGGAAACTTGACATTTATCCTTCCTTGTGGACCAAGCGTAAACCGTGCTGCGGTTAACGTGGTTTTGGTTAAGAAATCGTAGGATGGGCCTAGGACGTCCGTGGCTGTCCGTGGCTGTCCGTCAGCACACACAGGACGTCCGTGGCTATCCATGTGTGTCCGTGTGTGTCCGTCAGAACAAACAGGACGTCCGTGGCTGTCCATCAGTACACATATCAGCACGCTGGTCCTTGGACTCAGCACGCTGGCCCTTCCCGTGGACTGTTCGGGTGATTTTGGCCCACGTGGGCTGTCTGTTCAGTACACATAAGACGTCTGTGGGTGTCCGTCAGCACACACAGGACGCCCATCCGTCCGTGGCTGTCCGTGTGTGTCCGTGTGTGTCCGTCAGCGCATACAGGATGTCCGTGGCTGTCCATCATTACACATATCAGCACGTTGGTCCATGGACCCAGCACGATGACCCTTCCTGTGGACTGTTCGGGTGATTTTGGCCCACGTGGGATGTCTGTTCAGTACACACAGGACGTCCGTGGGTATCCGTCAGCACAAAAAGGACGTCCCTGGCTGTCTGTGTGTGTCCATCTGTGTCCGTCTGTGTCCGTCAGCACACACAGGACGTCCGTGGCTGTCCATCAGTACACATATCAGCACGTTGGTCCTTGGACTCAGCACGCTAGCCCTTCCCGTGGACTGTTCGGGTGGATTTGGCCCACATGGGCTGTCTATTCAGTGCACACAGGACGTCCGTGGGTGTCCGTCAGCACACATAGGACGTCCGTGTGTGTCCGTCAGCACACACAGGACGGGCGTGGCTGTCTGTGTGTGTCCGTTTGTGTCCGTTAGCACACACAGGACGTCCGTGGCTGTCCATCAGTACACATATCAGCACGTTGGTTCTTGGACTCAACACGCTGACCCTTCCCGTGGACTGTTCGGGTGATTTTGGCCCACATGGGCTGTATGTTCAGTACACACAGGACGTCTGTGGGTGTACGCCAGCACAGGCAGGACGTCCGTGGCTGTCCGTGTGTGTTCGTCTGTGTCCGTCAGCACACACAGGACGTCCGTGGCTGTCTGTGTGTGTCCGTCCGCACACACATGACGTCTGTGGCTGTCCAACAGTACACATATCAGCACGTTGGCCCTTGGAATTAGCATGCTGACCCTTCCTGTGGACTGTTCGGTTGATTTTTGCCCACGTGGGCTGTCTGTTCAGTACACAAAGGACTTCCGTGGGTGTCCGTCAGCACACACAGGACGTCTGTGTGTGTTCGTCAGCACACACAGGACGTCCATGGCTGTCATTGTGTGTCCGTTTGTGTCCGTCAGCACACACAGGACCTATGTGGCTGTCCATCATTACACATATCAGCATGTTGGTCCTTGGACTCAGCACGCTGACCCTTCCCGTGGACTGTTCAGGTGATTTTGGCCCACGTGGGCTATCTGTTCAGTACACACAGGACGTCAGTGGGTGTCCGTCAGCACACACAAGATGTCTGTGGCTGTCCGTGTGTGTCCGTGTATGTCCGTCAGCACACACAGGATGTCCGTGGCTGTCCATCAAGACACATATCAGCACGTTACTCCTTGGACTCAACACGCTAGCCCTTCCCGTGGACTGTTCGGGTTATTTTGGCCCACGTGGGCTGTCTGTTCAGTACACACAAGACGTCTGTGGGTGTCCGTCAGCACACACAGGATGTCTGTTGCTGTCCGTCAACACACACAGGACGTCCGTGGCTGTCCGTGTGTGTCCGTGTGTGTTCGTCACCACACACAGGACGTATGTGGCTGTCCATCAGTATACATATCAGCATGCTGGTCCTTGGACTCAGCACGCTGACCCTTCCCGTGGACTGTTCGGGTGAATTTGGCCCACGTGGGCTGTCTGTTCAGTAAACACAGGACGTCCGTGGGTGTCCGTCAGCACACACATGACGTCCGTGGCTGTCCATCAGTACACATATCAGCACATTGGTTCTTGGACTTAGCATGCTGACCCTTCCCGTGGACTGTTCGGGTGACTTTAGCCCTCATGGGCTGTCTGTTCAGTACACACAGGACGTCCGTGGGATTCCGCCAGCATAGACAGGACGTCCGTGGCTGTCCGTGGTTGTCTGTCTGTGTCCGTCAGCACACACAGGACGTCCGTGGCTGTCTGTGTGTGTCCGTGTGTGTCTGTGTGTGTCCGTCCGCACACACATGATGTCTGTGGCTGTCCATCAGTACACATATCAGCACGTTGGTCCTTGGAATCAGCATGCTGACCCTTCACGTGGACTGTTTGGTTGATTTTGGCCCACGTGGGCTGTCTGTTCAGTACACACAGGACTTCCGTGGGTGTCCGTCAGCACACACAGGACGTCTGTGTGTGTCCGTCAGCACACACAGGACGTCCGTGGCTGTCATTGTGTGTCCGTTTGTGTCCATCAGCACACACATGACGTATGTGGCTGTCAATCAGTACACATATCAGCATGTTGGTCCTTGGACTCAGCATGCTGACCCTTCCCGTGGACTGTTCGGGTGATTTTGGCCCATGTGGGCTGTCTGTTCAGTACACACAGGACGTCAGTGGGTGTCCGACAGCACACACAGGATGAATGTGGCTGTCCGTGTGTGTCTGTGTGTGTCCGTCAGCACACACAGGATGTCCGTGGCTCTCCATCAAGACACATATCAGCACGTTACTCCTTGGACTCAGCAGGCTGGCCCTTCCCGTGGACTGTTCGGGTTATTTTGGCCCACGTGGGCTGTCTATTCAGTACACACAGGACGTCTGTGGGTGTCCGTCAGCACACACAGGATGTCTGTTGCTGTCCGTCAACAAACAGAGGATGTCCGTGGCTGTCCGTTTGTGTCCGTGTGTGTTCGTCAGCACACACAGGACGTCCTTGGCTGTCCATCAGTATACATATTAGCACGCTGGTCCTTGGACTCAGCACGCTGGCCCTTCCCGTGGACTGTTCGGGTGATTTTGGCCCACGTAGTTGGTCTGTTCAGTAAACACAGGACGACCGTGGGTGTCCGCCAGCACACACAGGACGTCTGTGTGTGTCCGTCAGAACACACAGGACGACCGTGGCTGTCCGTGTGTGTCCGTCAGCACACACAGGACGTCCGTGGCTGTCCATCATTACACATATCAGCACGTTGGTCCTTGGACTCAGCACGCTGACCCTTCCTGTGGACTGTTCGGGTGATTTTTGCCCATGTGGGCTGTCTGTTCAGTACACACAGGACGTCCGTGGCTGTCCGTCAGCACACACAGGACGTCCGTGTGTGTCCGTTAGCGCACCACGGACGTCCGTGGTGTCTGTGTGTGTCCGTCAGCACACACAGTACGTCTGTGGCTGTCCATCAGTATGCATATCAGCACGTTGGTCCTTGGACTCAGCACGCTGACCCTTCCCGTGGACTGTTCGGGTGATTTTGGCCCACGTGGGCTGTCTGTTCAGTACACACAGGACATCAGTGGGTGTCCGTCAGCACACACAGGATGTCCGTGGCTGTCCGTGTGTGTCCGTGTATGTCCGTCAGCACACACAGGATGTCCGTGGCTGTCCATCAAGACACATATCAGCACATTGCTCCTTGGACTCAGCGCGCTGGTCCTTCCCGTGGACTGTTCGGGTTATTTTGGCCCATGTGGGCTGTCTGTTCAGTACACACAAGACGTCCGTGGGTGTCCGTCAGCACACACAGGATGTCTGTTGCTGTCCGTTAACACACACAGGACGTCCGTGGCTGTCCGTGTGTGTCCGTGTGTGTTCGTCACCACACACAGGACGTCTGTGGCTGTCCATCAGTACACATATCAGCACGTTGGTTCTTGGACTCAACACGCTGACCCTTCCCGTGGACTGTTCGGGTGATTTTGGCCCACATGGGCTGTATGTTCAGTACACACAGGACGTCTGTGGGTGTACGCCAGCACAGGCAGGACGTCCGTGGCTGTCCGTGTGTGTTCGTCTGTGTCCGTCAGCACACACAGGACGTCCGTGGGCTGTCTGTGTGTGTCCGTCCGCACACACATATCTGTGGCTGTCCAACAGTACACATATCAGCACGTTGGCCCTTGGAATTAGCATGCTGACCCTTCCTGTGGACTGTTCGGTTGATTTTTGCCCACGTGGGCTGTCTGTTCAGTACACAAAGGACTTCCGGGGTGTCCGTCAGCACACACAGGACGTCTGTGTGTGTTCGTCAGCACACACAGGACGTCCATGGCTGTCATTGTGTGTCCGTTTGTGTCCGTCAGGCACACACAGGACCTATGTGGCTGTCCATCATTACACATATCAGCATGTTGGTCCTTGGACTCAGCACGCTGACCTTCCCTGTGACTGTTCAGTGATTTTGGCCCACGTGGGCTATCGTTCAGTACACACAGGACGTCAGTGGGTGTCCGTCAGCACACACAAGATGTCTGTGGCTGTCCGTGGTGTGTCCGTGTATGTCCGTCAGCACACACAGGAGGTCCGTGGCTGTCCATCAAGACACATATCAGCACGTTACTCCTTGGACTCAACACGCTAGCCCTTCCCGTGGACTGTTCGGGTTATTTTGGCCCACGTGGGCTGTCTGTTCAGTACACACAAGACGTCTGTGGGTGTCCGTCAGCACACACAGGATGTCTGTTGCTGTCCGTCAACACACACAGGACGTCCGTGGCTGTCCGTGTGTGTCCGTGTGTGTTCGTCACCACACACAGGACGTATGTGGCTGTCCATCAGTATACATATCAGCATGCTGGTCCTTGGACTCAGCACGCTGACCCT